>NC_140008.1:35197741-35451731 GCF_964263955.1 Coregonus lavaretus | reverse complement strand
CCTGAAGGACAACCATCTCTGCAGCACTCCACCAATCAGGCCTTTATGGTAAAGTGGCCAGACGGAAGCCACATGACAGCCCGCTTGGAGGGACTGGGAGACTAGTCAGGATCAAGGGAAAGATCAACGGAGCAAAGTACAGAGAGATCCTTGATGAAAACCTGCTCCAGAGCACTCAGGACCTCAGACTGGGGTGAAGGTTCCCCTTCCAACAGGACAATGACACTAAGCACACAGCCAAGACAACACAGGAATGGCTTCGGGACAAGTCTCTGAATGTCATTGAGTGGCCCAGCCAGAGCCCGGACTTGAACCCGATCGAACATCTCTGGAGATACCTGAAAATAGCTGTGCAGCAATGCTCCCCATCCAACCTGACAGACCTAGAGAGGATCTGCAGAGAGGAATGGGAGAAACTCCCCAAATACAGGTGTGCCAAGCTTGTAGCATCATAACCAAGAAGACTCTATGCTAATCACTGCCAAAAGTGCTTCAACAAAGTACTGAGTAAAGGGTCTGAATACTTATGTAAATTTGATATTTCAATTTTTTATTTTTAATACATTTGCAAAAAATTCTACAAACCTGGTTTTGCTTTGTCATTATAGGGTATTGTGTGTAGATTGATGAGAAGGAATAAACAATTTCATCCATTTTAGAATAAGGCTGTAAATTAACAAAATGTGGAAAAAGTCAAGGGATCTGAATACTTTCCGAATGCACTGTATATCATAAGATATGTTGTTGTAATTACAATCATTTTAAAGGTCATGAACAGTAAAAATCATGTTTTTCGTGAAACCAGACCAAAGTATGATGACGAAAGTATGACAAATTACTGTTGCTTTATCATTGATAAAGTGTGATGATAAAGTTACTGGTCCCCTCCCCCATGTCAAACACTTGGGTTGATTATTAGGGGGACAAGGTGACATCATCTTAACTCTCATTTTAATACACTAATGGTAACATGATATTATCTTAGCTAATTTAAATAATTACCAACATCGGAGAAGGCATGTTTGCAGAGGGGCTTGGTTTATACAACTAGATAGCTACTCTACTGGTTCCAAAATGTAACTGTATGGTGTCAGCAAATATAACTAAAAGTTTACCCTATTCATCTATGGTAAATATACTTACAGAATATGTTTCTCCTTTCATCTGTGTCTGGTGTTAGCTAGTTACTGGCTAGCTAGGTGTTCAGCCAGCATGGAACAAAAGGGAAGGGTCGTTCAAAACTGACACAGTTGTCAAGTCAACACATCCGTCAGTGCGGCAGTGAACCGCATCAAAAGAGACATAGCCAAACGAGAGATGTATAAAAAAAATGATATAATTAATGCAATTTCAATGTTGTTTGAGTTGTTTTGTGTATCACCAAATTTCCTTAGGATGATTTTACTGCAACACTACATCGAAGTTGCTTGACAGGTGTTTCAAAGAGCTGTCAGTTACGTCAAGCTCATGAATATAAGCTCCCTGCCCAATCAGCCTGTCTTTTCAAACTTCCTGGTAGTTAGCCACGAGAGAAAAGGTACTTTTCAGAATGACTGTTCAGGACCTTTAACTACAACAACATTTTCAGTAACAGTTACAGGACTTTTTTACTTACTGTGACTGTGATATGTATTATTTTTTTGTATCAACCTTGGTTGAATGCACTGACTGTAAGTTGATAAGGACAAGAGCGCCCACTAAATGACCAAAGTAAATGTAAATGTAAAAATGAAAACTTGCAAAGAACACTGGGTAATATGTCGTGGCATTGGTAATTCCAGTAATATACTAAATTATATATTAGATTACAGTAAAATGTGTGGTACTGTAAAATGGATTACCATAAAATGGATTGCAGTAGCTGTACTCTAAAATAAATTACAGGAGCTTACTGGCCAATTGCACAAATTGTTTACAGTGTAAACACATACCTGTAAATAATATGTACAGACACATCCTGCCAGTGATGCACTCACTTACCCTAATGCAAAAACACTCAAGCAGTTTTAAATCCATCTTCACACCTCTAAAGGAAGTGAGGTAGACTCAAGGAAGAATGAGAAGGAGGGCGAGGGCGAGGGAGGGACAGAGATGGAGAGAGAGGTAAAGAGATGAGAAATAGAGGGAGGGGTGGGGGGAGACAGAAGAGGAAAGAGAGTTAGAGATACAGAGAGAGAGAGAGAGAGAGAGGTGGAGAGAGAGAGGGATGGAGAAGGAGAAATTGAGTGCATGGGATGTGCCTGGAGCTCTAGCGTTGGTCCAATACTAATTGCATTGTCTTGCTGGGGAGAAAGTGCACATCATTAGCATAGTTAGGTATATTCATCCTCAATTATGAGCACAGCTAGCGCCCACTCTCCTCACAGCACCTAGACCACTGTTCTCGACCTCTCTCTCTACCTGTCTCTGCCTCATTCCATTCTGTCTCTCATTATCTTTACCTATTCTATCTCCACCTCTCTCTCTCTACTCTCTCTCTCTCCGTTTCTCTCTCTCTCTCCATATATCTCTCGTCTGGCTCTTTCCTTCTTTGAATTTATCCCTCTGTCCTGTCTCTCTGAACAATTGGAATCTATCCATCCTTTATTGACTGTGTACAAAAAGTCAGTCACCAGAAATCTGAAAGCTCAGCAGAAACATCTCGGTAAAGTGAAAAGGAATTGTGTGTGTTTCCAGAAATATACAATATCAAAGGTGTGTCCTTAAAAACATGTGTCAAAGGGCCAATTTCAGGCAGCGCTGGTGTGTATATTTAAGACCAACTAACAGCTGGTTGGTTATGGCATGGATTTTGACAGGGGAAGTGCAGCCTATCCAGCCATGACACATAGTGCCCATATGCACATAGAATAATAGCTTTTTGTGCCCCTAAACCTCCTATTTAGAAACATAAAAAACTAAGGTTTTTTTCCCATTTCGTTTAATTTGATTAAAAAACAAGCAAAGCCTCCCATCCTCTCAATGAAGGCTGTTTGACTTTGTCCTGCTCAATGAATTCGCCAAGTAGTCAAGACTATCGTATCGATAAAGGGTTTGGCTCATGAGACTTCTTTGAAATAAATCTTAATCACCAAAGCTTTATTAAAATATCAACTTTGAGAGCAACAAAACAGTGAGCGGACATCCCCTTTTTATGTAGGATATTGTACATTATTTTTGCCAGCGCCTGTTATTATTTTGGATATGCGTAAAAATCACTGCATATAGGCTATATGCCCAACATGAGATGTTCCGGTGACACTTGTATTTGGAAACATTTAAGTTATTTTCCTGTAACAATTGCTTGTTTTGTTTGATAAAAAACAAGCCCTTATAGGCTACCCTTACCCTACTATAACAAAAGCTGGTTCAACAGCAATACATCTGGTATCTTTCTTATCCTGGCCATGCATTAGCCAAGTAACATATCCATAAATGGTTTTGAAATGGTCTACTCATGAGGCTTTTGCCGTCAAGCTTTTACATAATTCACAATTCACATAGGCCTACCTGCTGAGCATGGCTAATCCATTCGGCTTGCATCCATCCCATTTCCAAGGAGCGCCTCTTGTCCGGTTAACAAAGACTCGCTCCTCCAAACATATACAAATTATTCAATCCTATAATGTCAACAGTGGGCCTAGGCTATATCTTGCTTATTGAGAATGTGCCTCACACATACAATACAATTTACAGGAGCCTAGTATTTTATATTTGAGAAGTGTGATGCGTACAGGCCTATACTCGTTGAAGCCAGTTACAACAATGTTGACTGTCAACACTAGATTATTTTTTTTACTGTTGCTATTACTAGTTACTGTAGCCTATGCTATTTAATCAACTCTATCAATCCACGATGGACTAGGAAGAGAATATTCCATGCCCCCAGCCAAATTGGACTTGATGACAACACAAAGATCGTCAATAACCTACTCTGTAAAAAACGTAACTTGTTTTTACATTAACTTACTGGCAGCTAGTTACCTGTAAGTTACAGTATGTTTCAGGCCCTGTGTAGCTCAGTTGGTAGAGCATGGTGTTTGCAACGCCAGCGTTGTGGGTTCGATTCCCACGGGGGGCCAGTATGAAAAATGTATGCACTCTCTAACTGTAAGTCGCTCTGGATAAGAGCGTCTGGTAAATGTTACATTAAATTTAAAAGAAACGTTTGTTTACTTATTTACAGTAATGTACTCTTAAACCAACATTTCTTTAGAATATATGGTAACGTTCTGTCCCTTTTTTTTTGCGGTCCTATGGACTTCACAAAGTGAGATCCTAAGCAAATACACTATATATACAAAAGTATGTGGACATCCCTTCAAATTAGTGGTTTCGGCTATTTCAGCCACACCCGTTGCTGACAGGTGTTTAAAATCGAGCACATAGCCATGCAATCTCCATAGACAAATTGACAGTAGAATGGCCTTACTGAAAAGGTCAGTGACTTTCAATGTGGTACTTTCATAGGATGCCACCTTCCAAGAAGTCAGTTCGTCACATTTCTGCCCTGCTAGAGCTGCCCAGGTCCACTGTTATTGTGATGTGGAAACGTCTAGGAGCAACAATCGTTCAGCCGCGAAGTGGTGGGCCACACAATATCACAGAACGGGAGTATTGAGGCACGTAGCGGGTAAATAATTATCCGTCCTTGGTTGCAACACTCACTACCAAGTTCCAAATTGCCTCTGGAAGCAACGTCAGCACAAGATCTGTTCGTCGGAAGCTTCATGAAATGGGTTTCCTTGGCCGAGCAGCCGCACACAAGCCTAAGATCACCATGCACAATGCCAAACATCAGCTGGAGTGGTGTAAAGCTCGCTGCCATTGGACTCTGTAACAGTGGAAACGCATTCACTGGAGTGATGAATCACGCTTCACCATCCAGCAGACCAGCAGACGAATCTGGGTTCTCCTAACCTGCTATGAAAAAGTAACTTCCGGTCGTAGCTGTATTCCACCTAGTCAAAACCGTTGTATAGGGAAGAATCTCAATTGCATTTCCTAGATTCCTCACATCCTCTCACCTCACCTCCTTCTCAAAACCCATTGGACTAGAAGGTAAAACAACTGGGTTTTTTTTACACAAATGACATGCTTTAAAGTCATACTGAATTCAATTGTGATACTGTGTTGCCAAACTTGTGATAACACTGCTAAATACTGTCCTTTGCTGTCTGTAATTTCCAAATGTAAATGCAGACTTCTGGAGAATCATGAACCAGAACTTGCTGAACACCTTCTATGCTGCGCTTGACCATCACACCCCTCGTTTGGTGACCACCGACAGAGAGCATCGAAGACTAGAAAGATTGCTGAAGCTTTAGTTGACAATCTGAGGTGTCATGATCTAGAGTACAGGTAAGACCATGGTACTTGCCTATGGAGCAGCAAGAGGAACTGTCCCTCCTTACCTTCAGGCTATGCTCAAATCCTACACCCCAACACACGTACTCCTTTCTGCCACCTCTGTTCTCTTGGCCCTCCCACCCCTACAGGAGTGCAGCTGCCTCTCAGACCTGAAGCTAGGACAGCAGAGTCCCTTCCTGTCTTCCGAAAACATCTCAAACCCTACCTTTTCAAAGAGTATATTAAATAATCAAACAGCACCCCCAATCGTCCCCCAATCATCAGTGACAATGCCTAAAAAATCAAGCACTGGGTGAAAAGGGTCAATATCGGGTGATATCTTTATCTATGTATTTCCAGATATCTGACATTTTATTAGATGTAAGGAGTTGACATTCTCCAGATCCGCATATCCTTAACTTGATATACAGAGCTAGGATATTCTCCTTAATGGGACAGTTTCTACATGCATCCAATCCGGACCTCAGAAATCTCGCAGCTGCCGTATGAGTCCAGGGAGATATCTGGGGTGAGATACATTCATGACACGCATCTGATGCGCATGCACCCGCTTACATACAGTATTTGTAGAATATTCTAACTCCGGAAAGGCTGTGTCAACATGCTGACATATCTATCCTTGCATGTTATGTAATATTAATCCTCGTATATCTGATCGAAAATGGGCTAATTCCAAGTCATGAAATGTCCAGAACCTAATTTATTTTACCTGTTCAGGTACCCAAAATCATTGTGCTTCTTCACATGAAGGTGACATATCTGAGCATACATTTGCACCATATTCAGTAGTAGGCTATACAAGGCACGGAAAGGCAAACATCGTCATATTTAATCCTAGTTGCTATTTCCAAAGCACATCTCTGCTATTTATTTTTAAAAATGCAGCAGAGCAAATCCAGAGCTCCAATCACAACAATTTTTTTGTAAAGATGCAAACATATGCCAATCTTTGCCAAAAATGTATTTTATTTATTTCACAGAAAAAAAAAGTTGCACACCCTCAATACCCCTGCCTGCCCTGTTTGGAACCAGTTCCTTGTTTGACTGCTAGGATTTATGGGTATTATCACTCATTCTGTGGTAGTCTAGTGGGTTGGATTCAGTAAGAACTGTTATGTTGAGCTGTACCTAGAATACAGTACAACATATACGATTGTCAAGAGTATTTGGTTTGAAGTAGGAACAGAAAACTCTTCGTCATACATTTACATAATTTAGCATATGCGTTTATCCAGAGCTAATTTCAAGGGCACATTGACAGATTTATTTCACTTAGTCAGCTCTAGGTTTCAAACCTGCAACCTTTCGGTTACTGGCCCAATGCTCTTAACCACTAGGCTACATGCCACCCCATAACTGAATGCCTACATCTATACTTTTATCAGTGCCTATAGGGAGGATAGCCTAAGAGAGAATCTCAACTGCGGTCTCCTTGCGTTCCTCGTCTTTTTCTCAAAACCCATTGGGGTCAGAGGGGAGGGACCTCTCACCATCTCATCCAATGGGTTTTGAGAAGGAGGTGAGGAGGGAGGACACAATGAATCAAGGAAATGCAATTGAGATTCTTCCAAGAAGATGATTTGGGATTCAGAGGAGGATAGACCACATTTCTTTGCTTTGTTATAACCTGTTCTTTGTCAATGGCAAAATCTCATTTGAATTTCCTTAATTCCTTGTTTCCTCTCGCCTCCTTCTCATAACCCATTGGAGGACGTGAGGAATCAAGAAGAGAGGATGCGAGGAATCAAGGAAATGCAATTGAGATTCTCCCAATAATCTATTGTTCGTATTGCACAGATTCTATGCAGGACTGTGTAGAACAATAGGAGAAGCATGCATGTCACCATGATCTTTTACTCTACACAGGTAGGCCAACCACTGCGAAGTTGATATTGGGGCTTACATATGGGGCAATGTATCAGTGGAGGTCAGGGTTGGGGTCAACTCCATTTCAATTCAGTCAATTCAGGAAGTAAACTGAAATTCCAATTCCAATTTTTACTCATTTATTGTTACCGGGGCCCGCCGGTGTAAGTGCTAAACTGCTTACTGACTGTACACTGTAACATTACTGCATGATTATAGTGGGTTTACTAACGCGTTAGTTCTATTAGCTATGTTGACTATGACGTTATTTTAGCTAATATGGTGACAACGATGTAGGCTGTGTGTAGCGGTTATGATATGGTTTGGTTGGAAAGGTTTTTTCGCCTGGTCACATACAGCTGATGTGTTGTGCATTGAAGTCCACAAGCAAAGGGAAAAGGTGAGAGGAGGAGAGTGCATAGATGCGAGAATGAATACAACATGGCTGCTATGAGAGTGAACTGTGTTTACACGTGATCAGGGGTATATTCATTCCGCCGATTCTGTTGAAAAACATTTCTTAAACAGAAGCAAACGGAACAAAACGGGGATAAACATACCTGAATTTGTCCAATAGAATCTCTCGTTTGCAATGGTTGGACTAATTATTACACCTTATATCAGCTAGATGCAGGCAAGCGTGTGCAAGGCAGTATTGAATGTGTCACTGTCTGTCCATGTGTCATTGTCTGTGACCTCAAATGTTTCTCTCGACCTGTGTGCACCTACGACTTTCATTCATAGGCTAGGTTGTAGCAACCTCATGACGGGTATAGGGAAAATTTGAGTATCATATACAGTGGGGAAAAAAAGTATTTAGTCAGCCACCAATTGTGCAAGTTCTCCCACTTAAAAAGATGAGAGAGGCCTGTAATTTTCATCATAGGTACACGTCAACTATGACAGACAAATTGAGAAAGAAAATTCCAGAAAATCACATTGTAGGATTTTTAATGAATTTATTTGCAAATTATGGTGGAAAATAAGTATTTGGTCACCTACAAACAAGCAATATTTCTTGCTCTCACAGACCTGTAACTTCTTCTTTAAGAGGCTCCTCTGTCCTCCACTCGTTACCTGTATTAATGGCACCTGTTTGAAGTTGTTATCAGTATAAAAGACACCTGTCCACAACCTCAAACAGTCACACTCCAAACTCCACTATGGCCAAGACCAAAGAGCTGTCAAAGGACACCAGAAACAAAATTGTAGACCTGCACCAGGCTGGGAAGACTGAATCTGCAATAGGTAAGCAGCTTGGTTTGAAGAAATCAACTGTGGGAGCAATTATTAGGATATGGAAGACATACAAGACCACTGATAATCTCCCTCGATCTGGGGCTCCACGCAAGATCTCACCCCGTGGGGTCAAAATGATCACAAGAATGGTGAGCAAAAATCCCAGAACCACACGGGGGGACCTAGTGAATGACCTGCAGAGAGCTGGGACCAAAGTAACAAAGCCTACCATCAGTAACACACTACGCCGCCAGGGACTCAAATCCTGCAGTGCCAGACGTGTTCCCCTGCTTAAGCCAGTACATGTCCAGGCCCGTCTGAAGTTTGCTAGAGTGCATTTGGATGATCCAGAAGAGGATTGGGAGAATGTCATATGGTCAGATGAAACCAAAATATAACTTTTTGGTAAAAACTCAACTCGTCGTGTTTGGAGGACAAAGAATGCTGAGTTGCATCCAAAGAACACCATACCTACTGTGAAGCATGGGGGTGGAAATATCATGCTTTGGGGCTGTTTTTCTGCAAAGGGACCAGGACGACTGATCCGTGTAAAGGAAAGAATGAATGGGGCCATGTATCGTGAGATTTTGAGTGAAAACCTCCTTCCATCAGCAAGGGCATTGAAGATGAAACATGGCTGGGTCTTTCAGCATGACAATGATCCCAAACACACCGCCCGGGCAACGAAGGAGTGGCTTCGTAAGAAGCATTTCAAGGTCCTGGAGTGGCATAGCCAGTCTCCAGATCTCAACCCCATAGAAAATCTTTGGAGGGAGTTGAAAGTCCGTGTTGCCCAGCGACAGCCCCAAAACATCACTGCTCTAGAGGAGATCTGCATGGAGGAATGGGCCAAAATACCAGCAACAGTGTGTGAAAACCTTGTGAAGACTTACAGAAAACGTTTGACCTGTGTCATTGCCAACAAAGTGTATATAACAAAGTATTGAGAAACTTTTGTTATTGACCAAATACTTACTTTCCACCATAATTTGCAAATAAATTCATAAAAAATTGATATTGATATTTTCTTATTTTTACTGAAACAATATATTGATATTATTCATGTTTAGAAGAATAGAAGCATGTTTTAGAAGACATTTCTGAATTTTTATTTTACTTCATATTGTTTCCTAATAAACAGTTTTATTTTAGACCATCTCTTCATTATGCATGTGTTTATGTCATTTTTGATGAAATTACTGTATATTGAGTTGCCACAGGCGTGTTGAGTGGTTGGATTAGTGCATTCGGTTTACTTAAACCATTTAGGTAGCAAATTTTCATGTTTAAGTAAGCTTAACTCGTTTACGTGTAAGTCAACTTCACTCAAAAGGGTTACGTTAAAATAAAATGGTATATTTAAGTAAAGTCGACAATATAATTTAAGATAGTTTCACTCAATATTTATCTGTTACATATACGTTGTTTATTCAAATACGGCTAACAAGAACACTTGTTGTGCAGGAGAGTTTTTTCGGGGGTTGTATCATTTGATTTACACAACATGCCTACCACTTTGAAGATGCAAAATAGTTGTTATTGTGAAACAAACAAGAAATAAGACAAAAAAAACAGAAAACTTGAGCGTGCATAACTATTCACCCCCCCCCCCCCCCCCAAAGTCAATACTTTGTAGAGCCATCTTTTGCAGCAATTACAGCTGCAAGTCTCTTGGGGAATGTCTCTATAAGCTTGGCACATCTAGCCACTGGTATTTTTGCCCATTCTCCAAGGCAAGACTGCTCCAGCTCCTTCAAGTTGGATGGGTTCTGCTGGTGTACAGCAATCTTTAAGTCATACCCCAGATTCTCAATTGGATTGAGGTCTGGGCTTTGACTAAGCTATTTTCCAAGACATTTAAATGTTTCCCCTTAAACCACTCAAGTGTTGCTTTAGCAGTATGCTTAGAGTCATTGTCCTGCTGGAAGGTGAACCTCCATCCCAGTCTCAAATCTCTGGAATACTGAAACAGGTTTCCCTCAAGATTTTCCCTGTATTTAGTGCCATCCATCATTCCTTCAATTCTGACCAGTTTCCCAGTCTATGCCGATGAAAAACATCCCCACAGCATGATGCTGCCACCACCATGCTTCACTGTGGGGATGGTGTTCTCGGGGTGATGAGAGGGGTTGGGCTTGCGCCAGACATAGCGTTTTCCTTGATGGCCAAGAAGCTCAATTGTAGTCTCATCTGACCAGAGTACCTTCTTCCATATGTTTGGGGAGTCTCCCACATTCCTTTTGGGGAACTCCAAACGTGTTTACTTATTCTATTCAGATTACAACCTCACACTTTCAGTTATTTGAAAAGGAAATCATCTCCCAAATATCACTATTTCTAAAACAAGCCATAGAAAATTGGTTGCAATTTCAATGTAATCCTCCAGAAACTACAGAACAAATAATGCAACAATATTTTTTTGACAAAATATTTAAAAAAGGTATAATCTTCGTAAATGATATAATCAGTAGGACTGGTTGAGTTATATCGCTGTCACGCTCTGGCTCCGGGACTGTGTTGTTTGAGCCAGGGTGTATTCATTTGGTTGTGTTGGGTATAGGGTGTGTTCATTTGTTGTGTTTGGTATTGGTTTTGTTTTCCGTGTTTGGTCAAGTGACTCCCAATCGGAGGTAACGAGTGTCAGCTGTCGGCTCGTTATCTCTGATTGGGAGCCATATTTATACTGTCTGTGTTCACCTTATGTTTGTGGGTTTTTGTTCCATGTTCAGTCATTGTCACTGTGGACTTCACTATCGTCATTTGTTTTGTTGTTTTCGTGGTTGCTTTAATTTAATAAAGTCAACATGTTCGCTAAACACGCTGCGCCTTGGTCCGCTTCCTTAGACGATCGTGACAGAAAAACCCACCACAAAAGGACCAAGCAGCGTATACAGGAACACCCGCAGGAGAGAACGCTGGTGGATGTCCTCCTCGGCTGGGGACATATTACGCAGGAGGAGGCCGTCCGGTACCGGAGGGCGATGAAGGGGGAGAACCTGGCAGGAGAGGAGCAACGGCGTCAGCAGGGCCATCGTCGGATGGAAGAGAGGCAACCCCAAAAAAATTTTGGGGGGGGGCACATGGCTTGGGCGGCTGGGCAGCAGGCGGCTGCTACAGGACGTTTTGGAGAGGTGGTCACTGGGTGTTGGGAGGCAGAAGGCAGGTTGGCGAGGCCTGGAGGTAGAGCGGAACCAACTTCCCGTACTCAGGCATGGCAGCGTGAGACGGGGCAGGTTCCGCGGTATGCGGAGCAGCGTACTGTGCCACGAGTGGTCCGGCACAGTCCTGTACGTCCTGTGCAAGCACCCCGCACGTGTCGTGCGAAGGGGGGGATGCAGCCAGGACGGAGTGTGCCGGATCTACGCTCGAGGTCTCCAGTGCCTCTCCGCGGTCCCGGATATCCTGCTCCCGTATCGCGTGCTGTCATGTCGGTACGGGTTCACAGCCCTGTACGTCCTGTGCGGATGCCTCACGCAGAGTGTGTGAGGGTAGGCATCCAGCCAGGACGGGTGGTGGCCGCTCTTCGCTCCAGGTCTCCTATCTGTCTCCACAGTCCGGTGAGGCCTGTCCCAGCTCCACGCACCAAACCTACGGTGTGCGTCGCCAGCCCAGCCCGGCCTGTTCCTGCTTTACGCACAAAGCCTACGGTGTGCGTCGCCAGCCCAGCCCGGCCTGTTCCTGCTCCACGTAAGAAGCCTACGGTGTGCGTCGCCAGCCCAGCCCGGCCTGTTCCTGCTCCACGTACTAAGGCTAAGGTGTGCGTCGCCAGCCCAGCCCGGCCTGTTCCTGCCACTCGCACCAAACCAGGGGTGCGAGTCGCCAGCCTGGTCCAGCCCGTTCCTGCTACTCGCACCAAGACAAGGGTGCGAGTCGTCAGCCTGGTCCAGCCTGTTCCTGCTACTCGCACCAAGCCAGGGGTACGAGTCGTCGGCCTGGTCCAGCCCGTTCCTGCTACTCGCACCAAGCCAGGGGTGCGAGTCGTCGGCCTGGTCCGGCCCGTTCCTGCTACTCGCACCAAGCCAAGGGTGCGAGTCATCAGCCTGGTTCAGCTCGTCCCTGCTACTCGCACCAAGCCAAGGGTGCGAGCCGTCAGCTTGATCCAGCCCATTCCTGCTACTCGCACCAAGCCAGGGGTGCGCGTCGGAGGTCCTGATCCAGCAAGCTGGGTCAGATCGGACCGGGGGCACTACGGGGGGAGTGAAGTGGGGTGGTGGTCAAGCCCGGAGCCGGAGCCGCCTCCGAGGAGCAACACCCACCCAGCCCTCCCCTATTTTGGGGTGTAGGCGCGGTCGGAGTCCGCGCCTTTAGGGGGGGGTACTGTCACGCTCTGGCTCCGGGACTGTGTTGTTTGAGCCAGGGTGTATTCATTTGGTTGTGTTGGGTATAGGGTGTGTTCATTTGTTGTGTTTGGTATTGGTTTTGTTTTCCGTGTTTGGTCAAGTGACTCCCAATCGGAGGTAACGAGTGTCAGCTGTCGGCTCGTTATCTCTGATTGGGAGCCATATTTATACTGTCTGTGTTCACCTTATGTTTGTGGGTTTTTGTTCCATGTTCAGTCATTGTCACTGTGGACTTCACTATCGTCATTTGTTTTGTTGTTTTCGTGGTTGCTTTAATTTAATAAAGTCAACATGTTCGCTAAACACGCTGCGCCTTGGTCCGCTTCCTTAGACGATCGTGACAATCGCACATGCAGCTAACAAAAACATATGGAAATGTCTGCTCTACCCAAAATTACTACCAAATAATTGCAGCCTTACCGCAAAAATGGAAGAGGAAAGTGGAAGGGGGAAAATGTAAGGAACTTGTCTGTTATTATATAAAATTATTGCTACCGATAGAATGTTATTTATATAGGGGATACAATCTTCCCAGCTCTGCAGATTTTGCTGAAAAGAGACAGAACCATTAGATCATTTGTTTTGGTACTGTCCATTTGTAGCTTGTTTTTGGACACAGGTCCAGGAATGGCTAAAGGATTGCAATATTTACCTGGAGCTAACCCTGCAGATAGCATTACTGGGTGATCTGAAAAAGTCATAGTCAATCGATCAATAATATAATAATACTTTTAGCAAAAATGTTTATTTTCAATTTACAATCTGGAGAAACAATGAGAATAGAAAGGTTCAGAACTTTTGTAAAACACCACAGTACAGTTGAAAATTATATGTTAAATAGAAATCCAATATAAATGGTGTTTAGAGATAGATGGGTGGTGATGAATGGAGTTGAAGGATGGGACTAATAACAACTAACAACAACTAATAACAATAAGATAACTAATAATGTAAGCATACTGTGTCCATAATAAGTATATAGGTTATAGGTTGAGAGCTTTTGTGAAAGAGCACAGTTAGAAAGATATGGCATTTAGAAGCAAACCGGATGGACATCATGAAAATGATCGGAGAGGTTGAGGGTAGAGGAAGTTCAGGAGTAAAAACAAACAAAATAGAATTATTGTAAAATGTCCATAAAATGTATATAGTATGTATCAGCTGGAAGTAGAGGCCTAAGCAGTGTTGTTCACTAGTTTACTCCAATTAGGGAAGGGGTGGTGGGGTTGGAAAGTAATGAAGGGAAATATATTTTAGTAAAGGAAATGTATATGTATGTGTATATATGTATGTATGTGTATGTATGTATGTATGTACGTGTATATATATATATATATATATATAGAGAGAGAGAGAGATATTTGCGAGAGAAAAAAAACATATGGGGGATTGGAAGTGATGCAGACAATTACATTGATGGAAGTTACAATCTATCTGCAATATCAAAGCTGATCTACCCCCTAAAAAAATAAAATAAAAATAATAATAATACAATAATTCATTGCTCGTGTTTCTTGGCCCAAGCAGGTCTCTTCTTCTTATTGGTGTCCTTTTAGTTGTGGTTTCTTTGCAGTAATTCCACCATGAAGGCCTGATTCACACAGTCTCCTCTGAACAGTTGATGTTGAGATATGTCTGTTACTTGAACTCTAAAGCATTTATTTTGGCTGCAATTTCTGAGGCTGGTAACTCTAATGAACTTATCCTCTGCAGCAGAGGTAACTATGGGTCTTCCATTCCTGTGGCGCTTCTCATGAGAGCCAGTTTCATCATAGCGCTGGATGGTTTTTGGGACTGAACTTTCCAAGTTCTTGAAATGTTCCGTATTGACTGACCTTCATGTCTTAAAGTAATGATGGACTGTCGTTTCTCTTTGCTTATTTGAGCTGTTCTTGCCATAATATGGACTTGGTCTTTTTACCAAATAGGGCTATCTTCTGTATACCACCCCTACTTTGTCACAACACAACTGATTGGCTCAAACACATTAAGAAGGAAAGAAATTCCACAAATTAACTTTTAAGAAGGCACACCTGTTAATTGAAATGCATTCCAGGGGACTACCTCATGAAGCTGGTTGAGCGCATGCCTAGAGTGTGCAAAGCTGTCATCAAGGCAAAAGGTGGCTATTTGAAGAATCTCAAATATAATTGTTTAAAACTTTTCTGGTTACTACATGATTCCATATGTGTTATTTCATAGTTTTGATGTATTCACTATTATTTTACAATGTAAAAAATAGTAAAAATAAAGAAAAATCCTTGAATGAGTAGGTGTGTCCAAACTTTTGACTGGTACTGTATGTGTGAGTATATGGGTAGAATCCAGTGTGTGTGCATAGAGTCGGTGCAAAAGAGTAGTCCAGGTAGCCATTTGATTAGCTATTTCGGAGTCTTGTTTAGCAGTCCTATGGGTCGGGGGAAGAAGCTGTTCAGGTCCTGTTGGTTCCAGACTTGGTGCACTGGTACAGCATTCTTACATATGTATTCCTTTCGTCCAGGTGGGTGAGGGCAGTGTGGAGTGCAATAGAGATTGCGTCATCTGTGGATCTGTTGGGGCGGTATGCAAATTGGAGTGCGTCCATTGTGTCTGGGATAATGGTGTTGATATGAGCCATGACCAGCCTTTCAAACCATTTCATGGCTATAGATGTGAGTGCTACGGTGCAGTAGTCATTTAGGCAGGTTACCTTGGCGTTCTTGGGCACGGGGACTTTGGTGGTCTGCTTGAAACATGTTGGTATTACTGACCGGGTCAGGAATAGGATGAAAATGTCAGTAAAGAGACTTGCAAGCTGGTCAGTGCATGCTCTGAGTACGCATCCTGGTATTCCGTCTGGCACTGCAGCCTTGAGAATGTTAATCTGTTTAAAAGTCTAACTCACATCGGCTACGGAGAGTGAGATCACACAGTCGAACGGAACAGTTGATGCTCTAATGCTTGGTTCAGTGCTGCTTGCCTCGAAGCGAGCATAGAATGCATTTAGCGAGTCAGGTAGGCTCCTGTCACTGGGCAGTTTATGGCTGGGTTTCCCTTTGTAATTCGTGATAGTTTCTGTGTGTGTGTTTGCTGAGTAAAGCAACAGAGAAGTTAGCCGTGAATTCCATAAGGTCTGCCATTCGATAAGGTCAGCCTTAGGCTGGTGGAACTAACCTGATTGCTGCATTAACCATTTTGTTTTACTGCACTTCTCTGCACTCTTTCTTTGTTGTTTTTCTTTGGATCTCTCTATCTCTTTATTTTATTAATCTATTTCAACTCGGTTTCTTCATGTGCTCTCACTCTTCTTCTTCTTCTTCTTCTTCTTCTTCTTCTTCTTCTTCTTCTTCTTCTTCTTCTTCTTCTTCTTCTTCTTCTTCTTCTTCTTCTTCTTTGTGTGTGTGTGTGTGTGTGTGTGTTTTTGTGTGTAAGGATAGATGGGTAGACTAATTGTACAGGACTGCTGAGGTCACACCACTCATTTAGGGGCCGTGGTAGACCACCCACCTTTCTCCACCACACAACACTCTAATGGGCCATTATTACCCTTACCCTCTGTCTTAATGTGTGTCACCCTACATGACAGGGCTGCTCTGTCTGCTGCCACAACTCATCAGGGACACGGAAATGATGGGAGGGTGGGAAGGAGAGAGAGGGAGGGGAGGGTGGGAGGGAGCGAGAGGAGAGTGTGGGTTGAGATTTAGAGAGACAGGAAAGGGTTTTAGTCTGTGCTTAGTCTGACTGGCGGGTCACATTGATGAGTGAGGTACAGTATGTTCATGTAAAATAAATATATGGCACTTAGCATTTGCTTTTATCCAAAGCGAATTACGCTACAGTAAGTGCATTTAAGTATGTGTACAGTTGAAGTCGGAAGTTTACATACACCTTAGCCAAATACATTTAAACTCAGTTTTTCACAATTCCTGACATTTAATCCTAGTAAAAATTCCCTGTCTTAGGTCAGTTAGGATCACCACCTTATTTTAAGATTGTGATATGTCAGAATAATAGTAGAGAGAATGATTTATTTCAGCTTTTATTTATTTCATCACATTCCCAGTGGGTCAGAAGTTTACATACACTCAATTACTATATGGTAGCATTGCCTTTAAATTGTTTAACTTGGGTCAAATGTTTCAGGTAGCCTTCCACAACTTCCCACAATAAGTTGGGTGAATTTTGGCCCATTCCTCATGACAGAGCTGGTGTAACTGAGTCAAGTTTGTAGGCCTCCTTGCTCGCACACGCTTTTTCAGTTCTGCCCACACATTTTCTATAGGATTGAGGTCAGGGCTTTGTGATGGCCACTCCAATACCTTGACTTTGTTGTCCTTAAGCCATTTTGCCACAACTTTGGAAGTATGCTTGGGGTCATTGTCCATTTGGAAGACCCATTTGCGACCAAGCTCTAACTTCATGACTGATGTCTTGAGATGTTGCTTCAATATATCCACATAAATGTCCTTATTCATTATGCCATCTATTTTGTGAAGTGCACCAGTCCCTCCTGCAGCAAAGCACCCCCACAGCATGATGCTGCCACCCCCGTGCTTCACGGTTGGGATGGTGTTCTTCGGCTTGCAAGCGCCCCCCATTTTTCCCCCAAACATAACGATGGTCATTATGGCCAAACAGTTCTATTTTTGTTTCATCAGACCAGAGGACATTTCTCCAAAAAGTAAGATCTTTGTCCCCATGTGCAGTTGCAAACCGTAGTCTGGCTTTTTTATGGCGGTTTTGGAGCAGTGAATTCTTCCTTGCTGAGCGGCCTTTCAAGTTATGTTGATATAGGACTTGTTTTATTGTGGATATAGATCATTTTGTACCTGTTTCCTTTAGCATCTTCACAAGGTCCTTTGCTGTTGTTCTGTGATTGATTTGCACTTTTCGCACCAAAGTACGTTCATCTCTAGGAGACAGAATGCGTCTCCTTCCTGAGCGGTATGACGGCTGCGTGGTCCCATGGTGTTTATACTTGCATATTATTGTTTGTACAGATGAACGTGGTACCTTCAGGCATATGGAAATTGCTCCCAAGTGATGAACCAGACAATTTTTTTTCTGAGGTCTTGGCTGATTTCTTTTGATTTTCCCTTGAGGTCAAGCAAAGAGGCACTGAGTTTGAAAGTAGGCCTTGAAATACATCCACAGGTTAATCTCCAACTGACTCAAATTTTGTCAATTAGCCTATCAGAAGCTTCTAAAGTCATGACATCTTTTTCTGGAATTTTCCAAGCACAGTCAATTTAGTGTATGTAAACTTCTGACCGCTGGAATTGTGAAACAGCGAATTATAAGTGAAATAATCTGTCTGTAAAAAAAATGTTTGTGTTAAAAAAAATGACTTGTGTCATGCACAAAGTAGATGTCCTAACCGACTTGCCAAAACTATAGTTTGTTAACAAAAACTTGTGGAGTGTTGAAAAACAAATTTTAATGACACCAACCTAAGTGTATGTAAACTTCCGACTTCAACTGTATGTAAGACTGGATCACTTGTATGAGCCCACCATCGCCACACTGATCTTGAATAAACACCTATTTATCCACTGCCAGTGGGATACCTTATCATAGTCCCCATCTGCTTCTCGCTGTCATAAACATACAGTTGAAGTCGGAAGTTTACATACACTTAGGTTGGAGTCATTAAAACTCGTTTTTCAACCACTCTTGCTTGACACAAGTAATTTTTCCAATAATTGTTTACAGACAGATTATTTCACTTATAATTCACTGAATCACAATTCCAGTGGGTCAGAAGTTTACATACACTAAATTGACTGTGCCTTTAAACAGCTTGGAAAATTCTAGAAAATTATGTCATGGCTTTAGAAGCTTCTGATAGGCTAATTGACATCATTTGAGTCAATTGGAAGTGTAGCTGTGGATATATTTCAAGGCCAACTCAGTGCTCTTTGCTTGACATCATGGGAAAATGAAATGAAACCAGCCAAGACCTCAGAAAATAATTTCTGGTTCATCCTTGGGAGCAATTTCCAAATGCCTGAAGGTACCACATTAATCTTTACAAACAATACTACACAAGTATAAACACCATGGGACCAAGCAGCCATCATACCGATCAGGAAGGAGATGCGTTTTGTCTCCTAGAGATGAACGTACTTTTGTGCGAAAAGTGCAAATCAATCCCAGAACAGCAGCAAAGGATCTTTTGAAGATGCTGGAGGAAACAGGTACAAAAGTATCTATATCCACAGTACAACGAGTCCTATATCGACATATCCTGAAAGGCCGCTCAGCAAGGAAGAAACTACTGCTCCAAAACCGCCATAAAAAAAGCCAGACTACGGTTTGCAACTGCACATGGGGACAAAGATCATACTTTTTGGAAAAATGTCCTCTGGTCTGATGAAACAAAAATTGAACTGTTTGCCCATAATGACCATCGTTATGTTTGGAGAAAAAAGGGAGATGCTTGCAAGCTGAAGAACACCATCCCAACTGTTAAGCACAGGGGTGGCAGCATCATGCTGTGGGGGTGCTTTGCTGCAGGAGGGACTATTGCACTTCACAAAATAGATGGCATCATGAGGAAGGAAAATTATTTGGATATATTGAAGCAACATCTCAAGACATCAGTCAGGAAGTTAAAGCTTGGTCGCAAATGGGTCTTCCAAATGGACAATGACCCCAAGCATACTTCCAAAGTTGTGGCAAAATGGCTTAAGGACAACAAAGTCAAGGTATTGGAGTGGCCATCACAAAGCCCTGACCTCAATCCTATAGAACATTTGTGGGCAGAACTGAAAAAGTGTGTGCGAGCAAGGAGGCCTACAAACCTGACTGAGTAACACCAGCTCTGACAGGAGGAATGGGCCAAAATTCACCAGACTTATTGTGGGACGCTTGTGGAAGTCTACCTGAAACGTTTGACCCAAGTTAAACAATTTAAAGGCAATACTAATTGAGTGTATGTAAACTTCTGACCCACTGGGAATGTGATGAAATAAATAAAAGCTGAAATAAATAATTCTCTCTACTATTATTCTGACATTTCACATTCTTAAAATAAAGTGTTGATCCTAACTGACCTAAGACAGGACATTTTTACTAGGATTAAATGTCAGGAATTGTGAAAAATTGAGTTGAAATGTATTTGGCTAAGGTGTATGTAAACTTCCGACTTCAACTGTACATGCACAAACATACAGTGGGGGAAAAAAGTATTTAGTCAGCCACCAATTGTGCAAGTTCTCCCACTTAAAAAGATGAGAGAGGCCTGTAATTTTCATCATAGGTACACGTCAACTATGACAGACAAAATGAGAAAAGAAAATCCAGAAAATCACATTGTAGGATTTTTAATGAATTTATTTGCAAATAATGGTGGAAAATAAGTATTTGGTCAATAACAACAGTTTCTCAATACTTTGTTATATACCCTTTGTTGGCAATGACACAGGTCAAACGTTTTCTGTAAGTCTTCACAAGGTTTTCACACACTGTTGCTGGTATTTTGGCCCATTCCTCCATGCAGATCTCCTCTAGAGCAGTGATGTTTTGGGGCTGTCGCTGGGCAACACGGACTTTCAATTCCCTCCAAAGATTTTCTATGGGGTTGAGATCTGGGGACTGGCTAGGCCACTCCAGGACCTTGAAATGCTTCTTACGAAGCCACTCCTTCGTTGCCCGGGCGGTGTGTTTGGGATCATTGTCATGCTGAAAGACCCAGCCACGTTTCATCTTCAATGCCCTTGCTGATGGAAGGAGGTTTTCACTCAAAATCTCACGATACATGGCCCCATTCATTCTTTCCTTTATACGGATCAGTCGTCCTGGTCCCTTTGCAGAAAAACAGCCCCAAAGCATGATGTTTCCACCCCCATGCTTCACAGTAGGTATGGTGTTCTTTGGATGCAACTCAGCATTCTTTGTCCTCCAAACACGACGAGTTGAGTTTTTACCAAAAAGTTCTATTTTGGTTTCATCTGACCACATGACATTCTCCCAATCCTCTTTTGGATCATCCAAATGCACTCTAGCAAACTTCAGACGGGCCTGGACATGTACTGGCTTAAGCAAGGGGACATGTCTAGCACTGCAGGATTTGAGTCCTGCAGTGGTAGGCTTTGTTACTTTGGTCCCAGCTCTCTGCAGGTCATTCACTAGGTCCCCCTGTGTGGTTCTGGGATTTTTGCTCACCATTCTTGTGATAATTTTGACCCCACGGGGTGAGATCTTGCGTGGAGCCCCAGATCGAGGGAGATTATCAGTGGTCTTGTATGTCTTCCATTTCCTAATAATTGCTCCCACAGTTGATTTCTTCAAACCAAGCTGCTTACCTATTGCAGATTCAGTCTTCCCAGCCTGGTGCAGGTCTACAATTTTGATTCTGGTGTTCTTTGACAGCTCTTTGGTCTTGGCCATAGTGGAGTTTGGAGTGTGACTGTTTGAGGTTGTGGACAGGTGTCTTTTATACTGATAACAAGTTCAAACAGGTGCCATTAATACAGGTAACGAGTGGAGGACAGAGGAGCCTCTTAAAGAAGAAGTTACAGGTCTGTGAGAGCCAGAAATCTTGCTTGTTTGTAGGTGACCAAATACTTATTTTCCACCATAATTTGCAAATAAATTCATTAAAAATCCTACAATGTGATTTTCTGATTTTTTTTACTCAATTTGTCTGTCATAGTTGACGTGTACCTATGATGAAAATTACAGGCCTCTCTCATCTTTTTAAGTGGGAGAACTTGCACAATTGGTGGCTGACTAAATACTTTTTTTCCCCACTGTACATACACAAATGCACACTGTTAGCTTTTTTAGTAATTTTATGAGAAACTTACTGTATTAATCAACAGTATGATACTGTATAAACCGAATACAGTAGATTACCATAGATGCATAGTAAAATATCATACATTTGCTTTACAGCACACTGTAAGACCTTTCTGTAATTTCAACAGTAAAACACTATAGAATGCACAGTAAATTACTGCAAATGTGTTTTACAATATTAATCATGGTGCATTGTGGGAAAATGTTGTGGGTGGGGAAAGAGTCTCTGGATCGTTAACATATTTTAAGGCGTGCCTTGTAAGAGGCTATATTTGTTGCTGAATCCCCACAGAGTACGGTAATATACTGTATTTCAGGAATTCTACAAACCTTTTCCTGAAACTATACAGTAACTTACTGGCCAATTGTTGCCAGTAATTTACTGTAATTCAGAATACAGTACAAGTATCGCATTTTTGTAGCGTCAAACCTCTTTTGAACTCTAGTGGGTGTGTGTTTGTTTTTTCTCACTCATTAACATATTTTGAGAATTGTCTTGTAAAGAGGCTATAGTTGTTGCACCTGTTAGTGAAAATGCTGTACTAATTTAAGTTTTATGTGGTAGTGGTTCCTTAACAATTACGTTTATATAGGTGACAGATCAGAGTCGCAGCAAGCCTCAACCCTTTAACAAACCTTGTTACATGTTATTTGATCGAATGCATTTGTTTTATTTCAGTTTTTGGATTGGTGATTTATTGTTTGAATTGTTTATTATTTAGAAGTTTAACTAAATTTTATTTGAAATTTTAACATGTAATGAATTTTGGAATAACCAAATACGTTTAATTTTAATGGTTGAGTGGCTAGCCATGTCCTTTTTATCTGTTTTCGCCCTGTAGTCACTGTCAGTTTAGAAGCTTTTTTTAAGGCCTGAATTGCAAGTGATAGAAAACACAAAAAATCTGTTGATATTAGTAATTGGAAACCAAGGCTTTCTGAAGGCTTCGGCACGTTTACCAAATTGTGCCGGAAAACTGTGAATTACTCAGAGCGTCATTATTTGTTCATAATGCACATTAGTGATATCTGCTGGTCAGCTATAAATAGCAGCATGTGATTATCAGACAGATGTTTTTTTCTCCTCTGTTCCATCTAAACTCTGTGGTGTAGCGGAAAGTCGTTGGCTTCAACAGCCTATAATCATTTGGAATACCAGGTTTGCATCTTTACATCATGCTTTGCTTTTTTGCCTTTAAGTTTACTATTTAAAAAAAACGGAATCTATGGCATTATTTAGGATGCTTAAGACAGAAATGAATACTATACTAAATAAAACAAATTATTTCAACAGTGCAAAAAGTGTGGTTTCACATTGAAACAAATCTAAATAGCATGTCTTCAATGGGATTTGACCTCATACTCACGTCCCTGAATGAAATTAATTGTACAAAATCTTAACTATATTTGTAAGTACGTTGTCCAGTACAGGTCAGTGTTTGAAATAATTTTGGAATCGAAGAAAGCACCGGAACCACTGCGAAATCAGTGGGATCTCGCATTCTGCAACACACGGTTTAAAAAAGCACGTGATCAAATGAAGCTTTGGACGTCATTGATGACGTGCTTCTAATAAAGTGATACACGCATCGGCACACTGCTTCGAAGTTAACTGCTTGGTATGCTGTAATATATAATGAAATATTCACTATTAGCATGTGCTGATTTTATTTGCAATACAATTCAACAACAAAGTACTGTATTGATATTTTGCTATATATTTACTTCAGCAGACTGTAAATAATGGTGCATTGTGAAGAAATATTGTTGGAGAAGAAGGAATTGCTGTCTTATTAACATATTTTAAGTTGTGCCTCGTAAGCGGCTATATATGTTTTACCTGTTAGTGAGAGTCCTGTACCAATTTAAGTGATATGTGGTAGTAGTTCCCTAATAATTAAATGTATATAGGGAATAGATCAGAGTTATAGCGGGTCTTAAAACCTTTACTGGTTGAATATTTACCAATGTCTATTTGATCTGTTTTGCCCTGCAACCACAGCCAGTTTGGAAGCCTTTGTTTAAGCTTCTAGAATTGCAAGTGATATAAAACACCTAGTATTCAGTAATATGCAACAGCCAACCTGCTTGCTCTAATCCTTTGTGATTACAGTGAAATACTGTAGATTTCTTTGTTAACTAACAGTTGAATAGTCACTTTTACTGCATTGTGTCATTGCTCTGACATCAATTTACTGTGAATATATCAGTATTGTATTGGCACTATCCAGAGATAGTCAGCGATATATCAAGATATGTTGTTGTAATTACAATTATTTTGAAGACCAATACATCCTTAACTACAACAACATTTTAAGTGACAGTTACATAAACTTTTTCCTTGCTATGATTTTGATATGCTTTTTTTTTATCAACCGTGGTTGAATGTACTGACTGTAAATTGCTAAGGACAAGAGCGCCCGCTAAATGACCAAAATGTAAATGTGAAAATGCAAACTTGCAAAGAACACTGAGTAATAGAGTACCAGTTCAACGTTTGGACAGACCTACTCATTCAAGGGTTTTTCTTAATGTATACTATTTTCTACATTGTAGAATAATAGTGAAGTCATCAAAACTATGAAATAACACAAATGGAATGATGTAGTAACCAAAAAAGTATTAAACAAATCAAAACATATTTTAGATTTTATATTCTTCGAAGTAGCCACCCTTTGCCTTGATGACAGCTTGGCATTCTCTCAACCAGCTTCACCTGGAATGCTTTTCCAACAGTCTTGAAGGAGTTCCCACATATGCTGAGCACTTGTTGACTCTTTTTCTTTCACGCTACGGTCCAACTCATCCCAAACCATCTCAATTGGTTTGAGGTCGGGTGATTGTGGAGACCAGGTCATCTGATGCAGCACTCCATCACTCTCCTTCTTGGTCAAATCGCCCTTACACAGCCTGGAGGTGTGTTGGGTCATTGTCCTGTTGAAAAACAAATTATAGTCCCACTAAGCAAACAGATGGGATGGCGTATCCCTGCAGAATGCTGTGTGCCTTGAATTCTAAATAAATCACTGACAGTGTCACCAGAAAAGCACCCCCATACCATCACACCTCCTCCTCCATGCTTCACAGTGGGAACCACACATCCATTCACCTACTCTGCGTCTCCCAAAGACACGGCAGTTGGAACCAAAAATCGCAAATTTGGAGTCATCAGACCAAAGGACAGATTTCCACCAGTCTAATGTCCATTGCTCGTGTTTCTTCGCCAAGCAAGTCTCTTCTTATTATTGGTGTCCTTTAGTAGTGGTTTCTTTGCAGCAATTCAACCATGAAGGCCTGATTCATGCATTTTCCTCTGAACAGTTGATGTTGAGATGTGTCTGTGACTTGAACTCTGTGAAACATTTATTTGGGCTGCAATTTCTGAGGCTGGTAACTCTAATTAACTTATCCTCTGCAGCAGAGGTAACTCTGGGCCTTCCTTTCCTGTGGCGGTCCTCTTGAGAGCCAGTTTCATCATAGCTCTTGATGGTTTTTGCGACTGTACTTGAAGAAACTTTCCAAGTTCTTGAAATGTTCCGTATTGACTGACCTTCATGTCTTAAAGTAATGATGGACTGTCGTTTCTCTTTGCTTATTTGAGCTGTTCTTGCCATAATATGGACTATCTTATGTATACCACCCCTACCTTGTCACAACACAACTGATTGGCTCAAACTTATTAAGAAGGAAAGAATTTCCACAAATTCACTTTTAAGAAGGCACACCTGTTAATTGAAATGCATTCCAGGTGACTCGATCATGAAGTTGGTTGAGAGAATGCCAAGAGTGTGCAAAGCTGTCATCAAGGCAAAGAGTGGCTATTTGAAGAATCTCAAATATAAAATATATTTTGATTTGTTTAACACTTTTTTGGTTGCTGCATGATTCCATATGTGTTATTTCATAGTTTTGATGTCTTCACTATTATTATACAATGTAGAAAATAGTAAAACATAAAGAAAAACTCTTGAATGAGTAGGTGTATCCAAACTTTTGACTGGTACTGTATATCGCTGCATGGGTAACTCCAGTAATATACTGTAAATGTGGTACCGTAAAATGGATTACCGTAAAATGTATCACAGTATCTGTACTGTAAACTTGACAATAAATGTTTTAAAGTGAACACATAATATCAGTCACATTATACTTCACAATCAGAGGGGAGGAAGCTAAGCACAACCTCAATCAATCTTTTCCTGTCAATATTAGCAATATTAGCAATGCAAATCAATCCATAATCAGCATATTAGCAATTCAAATGCAGGACGCAGACAAACGGCAAATTTCATTTGTGTGTGTAATCGTGTATTCAGTGGACATTCCTCAGTATCTGATCATCTGTTTCTTCTCCCCCTGCGAATAGATACATCACACACACACACACACACACACACACACACACACACACACACACACACACTCACACACACACACACACACACACACTAAGAAGTATGATGCATTAGTCTGTCCCTGAGACTGGCAGCATCCCAAATGGCACCCTATTTCCTATGTAGTGCGCTGCCCATAGGGCTTTTGTAAAAGAAAGTGCACAGTGAAGTACACAGCTTCTTCTGAAATGTATTATTTTAGGGACACATGATGTGAGCAAGAACACAAATTCTCCATCACATTTCATTATTTTGTGTGTTGTATTCGGTTCTGTGGTTCCTGTGGTCACAGGAAAAGATAAAAGGAGAGCCTGTATGCTGGGACGGTGGACAAGTATAGCCAGAGACATTTACTGACAACAGTGAGGTCGAATGAGGAGAAACACAGATTGTGAGTGGGAGCATCAGATACAGTGAGGGAAAAAAGTATTTGATCCCTTGCTGATTTTGTACGTTTGCCCACTGACGAAGAAATGATCAGTCTATAATTTCAATGGTAGGTTTATTTAAACAGTGAGAGACAGAATAACAACAAAAAATACCAGAAAAACGCATGTTAAAAATGTTATAAATTGATTTGCATTTTAATGAGGGAAATAAGTATCTGACCCCCTCTCAATCAGAAAGATTTCTGGCTCCCAGGTGTCTTTTATACAGGTAACAAACTGAGATTAGGAGCACACTCTTAAAGGGAGTGCTCCTAATCTCAGTTTGTTACCTGTATAAAAGACACCTGTCCACAGAAGCAATCAATCAATCAGATTCCAAACTCTCCACCATGGCCAAGACCAAAGAGCTCTCCAAGGATGTCAGGGACAAGATTGTAGACCTACACACGGCTGGAATGGGCAACAAGACCATCACCAAGCAGCTTGGTGAGAAGGTGACAACAGTTGCTGCGATTATTCGCAAATGGAAGAAACTAACTAACTGTCAATCTCCCTCGGCGTGGGGTTCAATGCAAGATCTCACCTCGTGGAGTTGCATTGATCATGAGAACGGTGAGGAATCAGCACAGAACTACACGGGAGGATCTTGTCAATGATCTCAAGGCAGCTGGGACCATAGTCACCAAGAAAACAATTGGTAACACACTACGCCGTGAAGGACTGAAATCCTGCAGCGCCTGCAAGGTCCCCCTGCTCAAGAAAGCACATATACAGGCCCGTCTGAAGTTTGCCAATGAACATCTGAATGATTCAGAGGAGAACTGGGTGAAAGTGTTGTGGTCAGATGAGACCAAAATCGAGCTCTTTGGCATCAACTCAACTCGCCGTGTTTGGAGGAGGAGGAATGCTGCCGGGATATACGCTACATCGGCAGGATAGAACGGCTGACTCCGGTAAGACAAGGGGTGGTGGTCTGTGTACATTTTTAAACAACAGCTAGTGCATAAAATCTAATACTAAGGAGGTCTCGAGGTTTTGCTCGCCTGAGGTAGAGTATCTCATGATAAGCTTGTCACGGTTCAGACAGACGACCAGAGGACCACAATTGCGTCACACCAGAAAGTTTATTAAACTTAAGGGAAAAGGGAAGTAGGGAGTGAATGCAGGCTCCAGGGGTAACAGGGATCCCGTCCAATGCGCTGGGTCTGTGCCCCCCCCAGTGGCAGCGATGCGTCCTATGAAGCCGGTGGTGGGTGGTCCAGAAGTCCTGGGGGGGGGAGACACAGACACAACAGGGCGGAATGAAACCAGGCAGCAGTACAGTTCAAGGGAAATCCAAAATAAGTAGTAGCAAGGCAGAAGGCTGGTCAGAGTTACCGGGATTGAAGAGTAGTCAGGAGTCGTAATGGCAGAAGCAGGTCTGGATCTCCTGAGGCAGAAGAGTATCCAAAAAACAGGCAGGTCCGGGGTCACAAAACCAGGGTGAGCCAGAAGCGCGAGCAAACAGGTTCCGGGTGTGAGCTTTGCAGACGATCTGACACCGGAGAGCTGAAAGACAGGGCCTTAAATACTGGGAGAGGTAGTGGGTAATGCAGCGCAGCTGGCAGAGTAATTAGAGCAGAGCAGAGCAGGGACAGGTGGAGCTAGTTAGGCTGAGTAGAGAGAGTGGTGAGCAGAGTGGAAGAAAATTAAGGTGGTAACCCGGTGGAGTGAGAGGCCCATGACAGAACCCCCCCCCCAAGGGACGGCCCCAGAAGTCCCAAGAGCAACACCACGCCGGGCGGGAGGAGGGGAGCCGGAGGAGGGCTAGAACTCCTCCGAACGGTCCGAGTGAACGTCCTCATCCTCGGAGGAAGCCGGAGGGCCGTGGTCGGGAGATGGGACAGGTCCCGAGACAGGATCAGGCACAGGACAGGAAGCCGAGCGGGCCGGACGGTTAGGGACCCCTCTGGGGCGGCCCCTACGGATTGCAGGTTGATCAGGATGCCGTTGGTGGAAAGCGGTGATGAGAGTCCTATCCACAATCC
This sequence comes from Coregonus lavaretus, assembly GCF_964263955.1. Classification (NCBI taxonomy): domain Eukaryota; kingdom Metazoa; phylum Chordata; class Actinopteri; order Salmoniformes; family Salmonidae; genus Coregonus; species Coregonus lavaretus. The sequence goes on along the minus strand of NC_140008.1, from coordinate 35,423,346 downwards.
GAGAAGCTGGCACCTCGGTTCATTGGCCCATTCCCTATCATAAGAGTGATTAGCCCAACTGCTGTCCGGCTCCAACTGCCTAATTCCCTGAGGGTGCACCCCACTTTCCATGTGTCTAAGATTAAGCCCATCCATGAGAGGCCCATGACAGAACCCCCCCCCCAAGGGACGGCCCCAGAAGTCCCAAGATGACAACCACACCCTTTGACCAACATGGTAGGTGGGAGCAGGAATTCTCCGACGGTTGGCCCCGGTAGTGTAGCTGGCAACGGATCTGAGGAGTGTGGCTCGGGCTTGTGACCAGGTGCGGCGACATCGACGGGCAAAAGCAAGTGCAGATGGGCAAGTAACCTCCTCTTCCTGGCTGGCAAATAGAGGAGGCTGGTATCCATAAACACATTGGAAAGGGGACATACCGATGGCAGAGCAGGTCAGAGAATTGTGTGCGTACTCCACCCATGTCAATTGCTGCGACCAGGAGTGGGGGTTGCGTGAAGTCATGCATCGCAGTGCCTTCTCGAGCTCCTGATTAGCCCGCTCTGACTGCCCATTGGATTGGGGATGGAATCCGGAAGTCAGACTGACTGTGGCTCCCAGCAGGTGACAGAACTCCTTCCAAAAAGCGGAGGAGAATTGTGGACCACGGTCAGAAACTACATCCTTTGGCAGTCCGTGGATCCGGAAGACGTGTTCCAGGACCACCTGGGCGGTCTCCTTGGCGGTTGGGAGCTTGGGGAGGGGAATGAAGTGTGCCATCTTGCTGAAACGGTCAACGATGGTGAGAATGACGGTCATGCCACTTGAAGGGGGCAGCCCCGTGACAAAGTCAAGGGCGATGTGAGACCAGGGACGTCTGGGCACAGGCAGGGGCTGCAGCAATCCGGCTGGGGGCTGGCAGGACGACTTGTGTTGGTTGCAGATGGGGCAGGCTTGGACGAATTCCCGTACATCCTTCCTCAGAGAGGGCCACCAGAACCTCTGGGCGAGCAGGTTGTAAGTGCGGGTGGAGCCAGGGTGACAAGCTAGGCGGGAGTCATGTCCCCACTGAACGACCTGGGACCTCAGGTCTTCGGGGACAAAAAGGCGGTCAGCTGGGCAAGTGCTGGGACCTGGCTGGTTACGGAGAGCCTCCAGCACCTGTTCCTCAACAGCCCAGGTCAGAGCTGCAACGATGCAGGGACTTGGCAGAATCGACACAGGGTCCTTGGAGGGGGTGTCATCCTTCTGGAATTGACGGGAGAGGGCGTCTGGCTTGGTGTTGCGTGATCCAGGCCGGTATGACAGAGTGAAATTAAACCTGGTGAAGAACAGGGCCCAGCGGGACTGCCTGGAGTTCAACCGTTTGGCCGTGCGGATGTACTCCAAGTTCTTATGATCGGTCCAAACGAGAAATGGAATGGTGGACCCCTCCAGCCAGTGACGCCACTCCTCCAAGGCAAGCTTCACAGCCAGCAGCTCACGGTTCCCTATGTCGTAATTGCACTCAGAGGGGGACAACCGACGTGAGAAAAAGGCACAGGGATGGAGCTTCCTATCCTCCGCAGCCCACTGAGAAATCACAGCACCAACTCCCACATCCGAGGCGTCCACCTCCACAATGAATTGCCGGTCCACATCAGGCATCTGGAGGATGGGAGCGGAGGTGAACCTCACCTTGAGGGTACTGAAGGCTTTGTCGGCTGCTGGGGTCCAGGTGAAGGGTTGCTTGGTGCTGGTTAGAGCAGTGAGAGGGGCAGCAACGGTACTGTAGTTCCGGATAAACTTCCTATAGAAGTTAGCAAACCCCAGAAACTGTTGCAGCTTCTTTCTGTTCTCCGGAACAGGCCATGAAGTGACTGCTGATACTTTGGCAGGATCCATTTGGATACTTCCCTCTGCCACTATGTACCCCAGGAAGGCCACTGTCTTGACGTGAAACTCACATTTCTCTGCCTTGGCGTAGAGGGAATTCTCCAGAAGACGATGAAGGACTTGCTGGACATGGCGGGTGTGTTCAGACAGGTTTCTGGAGTAGATTAAGATGTCATCCAGGTAAACGAAGACAAACTTGTTTAACATGTCCCGCAGTACATCATTCACTAGAGCCTGGAACACAGCAGGAGCATTGGTGAGGCCAAAAGGCATAACCAGATACTCGTAGTGGCCTGTTGGTGTATTGAATGCGGTTTTCCATTCATCTCCCTCCCGGATCCGCACTAGGTGGTAAGCGTTTCTGAGATCCAACTTGGTAAAAACAGTGGCTCCCTGGAGCAACTCAAAAGCAGAGGTGAGCAGAGGCAGAGGGTAACGGTTTTTCACTGTGATGTCGTTGAGTCCCCTGTAGTCGATGCAGGGGCGAAGAGATCCGTCCTTCTTCCCCACAAAGAAGAAGCCAGCACCAGCAGGAGATGAAGATGAACGGATTAATCCTGCGGACAGAGAGCCATTGATGTAGTCCTCCATGGACTTTCTTTCAGGAGCAGACAACGAATAAAGACGACCCTTTGGAGGAGCTGTTCCAGGGAGGAGGTCGATGGCACAGTCGTACGGTCGGTGAGGGGGCAGAGATGTGGCTCTTGCTTTGTTAAACACCTCTCTGAGACCATGGTAGCATTCTGGGACATTGGAGAGGTCAGGAGCGGAGTTAGTAGGTACTGGCCGAGGGGGTAGTGCGGCAGCAAGCAGGCAGGTTCGGTGGCAGTCCTCTCCCCACTCCCTGATCACCCCGGTCACCCAGTCGAGCTGAGGGTTGTGCCGGCGGAGCCATGGGTAACCCAGGATGAGGGGTTGGCCTGGAGAGGGGAGCAGGTGAAACTGGATAGTTTCTTGATGGTTTCCGGACAGACCCATCGAGACCGGGGCCGTGACATGAGTGACCGATCCGAGTAAGTGTCCGTCCAGTGCCCGGGCAGGAATAGGAGGTGTCAAACGGAGGTTCTCCAGTCCCAGTTGGCGTGCCAGCTTGATGTCCATTATGTTGGCTTCGGCGCCAGAATCCACCAGAGCAGCCAGGGTGTGAGTGGAGTCAGAGAGGCGGAGGTGAACTTGCAGCAGGGGTTTGCGGTCGGAGGACTGGATGGTCATTGAACTCAACCGGACTCCCCCTATGCCCGGTGAGCTTCGGCCCTTTAAAGGGCAGGTTACCACACGATGTCCCTCACCTCCACAATAGAGGCAGAGGTTTGAGGTGAAGCGGCGCTGGCGCTCTGCAGGAGTGAGGGAGGCTCGCCCAATCTCCATAGGCTCAGACTGATCAAGCTGACCTGGGTGAGTGGCAGTAGATGACAGGAGCCCAGTCGGATCTCTCCGAATGCCGGTAGTAGGTGGACCTTGGCGCCCCCTCTCACGACGACGGGTCTGTATCCTTCTGTCGATCCTGACAGTCAGTGCGATGGCTTCATCAAGAGTGGAAGGCAGTTCATGGGAGACCAACTCGTCCTTGATATAGTCAGCCAAACTATGGAAGAACGCGTCCACCAACGATGGTGTGTTCCAAGAACTTCGTCTAGCCAGGGTTCGGAAGTCGATGGAATGGTCTGCGACTGTACGTCTGCCTTGTCGAATACTGAACAGTTCACGAGACGCCTCTGCGGTGGGTGAATCCAGGTCAAACACCTTCAGCATCTCCTCAGCAAACAGGTCGAAGGTTGCACATGCGGGGGTTTGACGTTCGAACTCTGCTGTTCCCCAGAGTCGAGCTCGGCCCGTCAGGTGAGTGATGGCATACCCAACTTTAGCCCCCTCCGTGGCGAAGGTCCTTGGCTGCAAGGAGAACTGAAGTCGGCAGCTAGTCAGGAATGGCCGGACCTGGGTTGAATCGCCGTTGAACCGCTCGGGGTTTCCAATCTTGGGTTCCGGAGCAGCGGCTGCAATGACCGGGGCAGGTAACTCGGGGGCTGGGCTGGTGGGCAGACTGGCTGGGGTAAGGTTGGTGAGGAGTTGAATGATCATGGCGAGTTGTTGTTGCTGCTGCTGGAACTGCTGCTCATGCTCATCGGTTTCCATGTCGGGGAAAGTGTGCGCTGAGTCCATAATGGTCAGATCGTACTGTCACGGTTCAGACAGACGACCAGAGGACCACAATTGCGTCACACCAGAAAGTTTATTAAACTTAAGGGAAAAGGGAAGTAGGGAGTGAATGCAGGCTCCAGGGGTAACAGGGATCCCGTCCAATGCGCTGGGTCTGTGCCCCCCCCAGTGGCAGCGATGCGTCCTATGAAGCCGGTGGTGGGTGGTCCAGAAGTCCTGGGGGGGGGAGACACAGACACAACAGGGCGGAATGAAACCAGGCAGCAGTACAGTTCAAGGGAAATCCAAAATAAGTAGTAGCAAGGCAGAAGGCTGGTCAGAGTTACCGGGATTGAAGAGTAGTCAGGAGTCGTAATGGCAGAAGCAGGTCTGGATCTCCTGAGGCAGAAGAGTATCCAAAAAACAGGCAGGTCCGGGGTCACAAAACCAGGGTGAGCCAGAAGCGCGAGCAAACAGGTTCCGGGTGTGAGCTTTGCAGACGATCTGACACCGGAGAGCTGAAAGACAGGGCCTTAAATACTGGGAGAGGTAGTGGGTAATGCAGCGCAGCTGGCAGAGTAATTAGAGCAGAGCAGAGCAGGGACAGGTGGAGCTAGTTAGGCTGAGTAGAGAGAGTGGTGAGCAGAGTGGAAGAAAATTAAGGTGGTAACCCGGTGGAGTGAGAGGCCCATGACAAAGCTGTAGACCACACTATTTACCAAGAGAGTTTTCATCTATATTTTTCGTAGCTGTCTATTACCACCACAAACCAATGCTGGCACTAAGATTGCACTCAATGAGCTGTATAAGGCCATAAGTAAACAGGAAAACGCTCATCCAGAGGCTGCGCTCCTAGTGACCGGGGACTTTAATGCAGGGAAACTTAAATCCGTTCTACCAAATTTCTAGCAGCATGTTAAATGTGCAACCAGAGGAAAAAAAACCTAGACCACCTTTACTCCACACACAGAGACGCGTACAAAGCTCTCCCTCGCCCTCCATTTGGCAAATCTGACCAAAACGCAATCCTCCTGATTCCTGCTTATAAGCAAAAACTAAAGCAGGAAGCACCAGTGACTCGGTTAATAAGGAAGTGGTGAGATGACGTCGATGCTAAGCTACAGGATTGTTTTGCTAGCACAGACTGGAATGTGTTCCGGGATTCTTTCGTTAGCATTGAGGAGTACACCACATCAGTCACAGGCTTTATCAATAAGTGCATTGATGATGTTGTCCCCACAGTGACCGTACGTACATACCCCAACCAGAAGCCATGTATTACAGGCAACATCCGCACTGAGCTAAAGGGTAGAGCTGCCGCTTTCAAGTAGCGGGACTCTAACCCGGACGCTCATAAGAAATCCTGCAATGCCCTCTGACGAACCATCAAACAGGCAAAGAGTCAATACAGGACTAAAATTGAATCGTACTACACCGGCTCTGACCCTCGTCGGATGTGGCAGGGCTTGAAAACTATTACAGACCACAAAGGGAAGCACAGCCACAAGCTGCCCAGTGACACAAGCCTACCAGACGAGCTAAATAACTTCTATGCTCGCTTTGAGGCAAGCAACACTGAAGCATGCATGAGAGCATCAGCTGTTCCGGATGACTATGTGATCACGCTTTCCGTAGCCGATGTGAGTAAGACTTTTAAGCAGGTCAACATTCACAAGGCCGCAGGGCCAGACGGATTACCAGGACGTGTACTCCGAGCATGCGCTGACCAACTGACAAGTTTCTTCACTGACATTTTCAACATGTCCCTGACTGAGTCCGTAATACCAATGTTTCAAGCAGACCACCATAGTCCCTGTGCCCAAGAACACGAAGATAACCTGCCTAAATGACTACCGACCCGTGGCACTCACGTCTGTAGCCATGAAGTGCTTTGAAAGGCTGGTCATGGCTCACATCAACACAATTATCCCAGAAACCCTAGACCCACTCCAATTTGCATACCGCCCCAACAGATCCACAGATTATGCAATCTCTATTGCACTGCACACTGGACCAGAGGAACACCTACGTGAGAATGCGATTCATTGACTACAGCTCAGCATTCAACACCATATTGCCCTCAAAGCTCATCACTAAGCTAAGGACCCTGGGACTAAACACCTCCCTCTGCAACTGGATCCTGGACTTCCTGACAGGCCGCCCCCAGGTGGTAAGGGTAGGCAACAACATTTACATTTGACATTTTAGTAATTTAGCAGACGCTCTTATCCAGAGCGACTTACAGTTAGTGAGTGCATAGAACCCTGGCGTTGCAAGCGCCATGCTTTACCAACTGAGCTACGCGAGGCCCGCAACACATCTGCCACGCTGATCCTCAACACGGGGGCCCCTCAGGGGTGCGTGCTCAGTCTCCTCCTGTGCTCCCTGTTCACCCATGACTGTATGGCCAGGCACGATTCCAACACCATCATTAAGTTTTCCGACGACACAACAGTTGTAGGCCTGATCACCGACAATGATTAGACAGCCTATAGGGAGGAGGTCAGAGACCTGGCCATGTGGTGCCAGGATAACAACCTCTCCCTCAACGTGATCAAGACAAAGGAGATGATTGTGGACTACAGGAAAAAAAAAGAGGACTGAGCACTCCCCCATTCTCATCGACGGGGCTGTACTGGAACAGGTTGAGAGCTTCAAGTTCCTTGGTGTCCACATCACCACATTAACTCTACCCACATGTACATATTACCTCAATTACCTCGACTAACCGGTTCCCCCGCACATTGACTCTGCACCGGTACCCCTTGTATATAGCCTCCCTATTGTTGTTTTATTTTACTGCTGCTCTTTAATTATTTGCTATTTTTTATTTTTTACTTATCTATTTTTTACTTAACATTTTTTTTCAAAAAAACTGCATTGTTGGTTAAGGGCTTGTAAGTAAGCATTTCACTGTAATGTCTACACCTGTTATATTCAGCGCATGTGGCAAATCAAATTTGATTTGATTTGATTAACCAGCCTGATAATAGCTCATTTCCAATTTGATTAATTTCTCATAACTCTGAATAGAATTGGAATGGCGTTATAGGCCTATTCAGGCTGGTTGTAGGCAGACTATCACATTCAACATATACCGTAGCCCATATAGCCCATCTATTCTATTTAAAAACGACTGAAGACAGAAACAGAAAATTTTGTTTTATTTCAACATATTTATAAGTGAAACCAAAGTGCTGTAACATACACTGCTCAAAGAAATAAAGGGAACACTAAAATAACACATCCTAGATCTGAATGAATGAAATAATCTTATTCAATACTTTTTTCTTTACATAGTTGAATGTGCTGACAACAAAATCACACAAAAATTATCAATGGAAATCAAATTTATCAACCCATGGAGGTCTGGATTTGGAGTCACCCTCAAAATTAAAGTGGAAAACCACACTACAGGCTGATCCAACTTTGATATAATGTCCTTAAAACAAGTCAAAATGAGGCTCAGTAGTGTGTGTGGCCTCCACGTGCCTGTATGACCTCCTTACAATGCCTGGGCATGCTCCTGATGAGGTGGCGGATGGTCTCCTGAGGGATCTCCTCCCAGACCTGGACTAAAGCATCCGCCAACTCCTGGACAGTCTATGGTGCAACGTGGCGTTGGTGGATGGAGCGAGACATGATGTCCCAGATGTGCTCAATTGGATTCAGGTCTGGGAAACAGGCAGGCCAGTCCATAGCATCAATGCCTTCCTCTTGCAGGAACTGCTGACACACTCCAGCCACATGAGGTCTAGCATTTTCTTGCATTAGGAGGAACCCAGGGCCAACCGCACCAGCATATGGTCTCACAAGGGGTCTGAGGATCTCATCTCGGTACCTAATGGTAGTCAGGCTACCTCTGGCGAGCACATGGGGGGCTGTGCGGCCCCTCAAAGATATGCCACCCCACACCATGACTGACCCACCGCCAAACCCGTCATGCTGGAGTGTGTGCAGGTAGCAGAACGTTCTCCACGGCCTCTCCAGACTCTGTCACGTCTGTCACATGTGCTCAGTGTGAACCTGCTTTCATCTGTGAAGAGCACAGGGCGCCAGTGGCGAATTTGCCAATCTTGGTGTTCTCTGGCAAATGCCAAACGTCCTGCACGGTGTTGGGCTGTAAGCACAACCCCCACCTGTGGACGTCGGGCCCTCATACCACCCTCATGGAGTCTGTTTCTGACCGTTTGAGCAGACACATGCACATTTGTGGCCTGCTGGAGGTCATTTTGCAGGGCTCTGGCAGTGCTCCTCCTGCTCCTCCTTGCACAAAGGCGGAGGTAGCAGTCCTGCTGCTGGGTTGTTGCCCTCCTACGGCCTCCTCCACGTCTCCTGATGTACTGGCCTGTCTCCTGGTAGGGCCTCCATGCTCTGGACACTACGCTGACAGACACAGCAAACCTTCTTGCCACAGCTCGCATTGATGTGCCATCCTGGATGAGCTGCACTACCTGAGCCACTTGTGTGGGTTGTAGACTCCGTCTCATGCTAACACTAGAGTGAAAGCACCACCAGCATTCAAAAGTGACCAAAACATCAGCCAGGAAGCATAGGAACTGAGAAGTGGTCTGTGGTCACCACCTGCAAAACCAGTCCTTTATTGGGGGTGTCTTGCTAATTGCCTATAATTTCCACCTGTTGTCTATTCTATTTGCACAACAGCATGTGAAATGTATTGTCAATCAGTGTTGCTTCCTAAGTGGACAGTTTGATTTCACAGAAGTGTGATTGACTTGGAGTTACACTGTGTTGTTTAAGTGTTCCCTTTATTTTTTTGAGCAGTGTATAAACATTTAATCAAATAGCCTAGTACACACACCAACACTTTTCAAATGTTCAAATCAAAAGGCTATTGCATAGAAAAACGTGGACAGTCGGGTGCATCGCAAATTCAGAACCGCTGGACAGCAACATAATAAACTAAAGCACTGATAATTGGGAACGAGAACAGAATGACTGCTAAGGCTTGTTCCATAAATTGAATAATTAAATAGCCTAGCCTACAAAACGAAAACAATCCATATGTTCAAAATTCAAAGGCCTGATTAACATGACATCAATAATGCAGTCACATCCCAATTACCGGTGCCTACACGTTCAGAAATCAAAAGAAGGTTTAGTATTTAGTTTAAAAGCTCCCGCTCAGCCCAGTCAAAGCTCTTCTCTGTCCTGGCATCCCAATGGTGGAACAAGCTTCCCCCTAAAGTCAGAACAGTGGAGTCCCTGCCCATCTTTCGAATATGTCTAAAACCCTACCTCTTTGAAGAGTATTTTAAATAAAAGGCCCACTAGCATTGACTTTGCTGATAAATACTTTGTTGAGGGAAAATGTACATGATGTGATTGTGATGTGTTGTTGTCTCACCTAGCTATCTTAAGATGAATGCACTAATTGTAAGTCGCTCTGGATAAGAGCGTCTACTAAATTACTAAAAATAAATACAAATGTCAAATGTAAAACAATTTTCATCTGAAGAAGCCTTTTTGGAAGACAAGGGTTCTTCCTTAGGCAAAGAGTTCATCCTAGAACCTTTTTCATCCTTATAACTTTTTTGGAAGAAAGGGTTCTTTGATGATTGTTTGGAAGGCAAGAAGGATTCTTTGGAAGGCAAGAAGGGTTCTACATAGAACCCTTCTTTAAAATTGTGCCTGAACATTAATGTTTACCTCAGTGTTTAAACTTTAACATCAGGAGTTTGAGTAATCTGCTATATTTAAAAAGATAGGTGTGATAATGTTTTAAACTGTATATAGGAATATATATATATGCATGTATCTGGTATTACCTAGTATTGATTCAGGAGTTAAGTCGTTCAAGGAATTCGGGACATGGGTGACTAGTTAACGTTAGCTTGGCTCTCTCTGTGTGTTCGTGGCGTGAAAGAAGGGGTTTCTTCTTTGTCTGAAAGCAATGGCTAGCTAGTATGCTAACTATTCTAGCTAACTAACTGGCTGAAGAAGTTGACGACGGACTCGCTTAAGCTGTCGGGACTAACCCACAACGTTAGACACGGACACGAACGATCTGCTTGGCGTGTTGACACACTGGTGGTTTGTTGTGGCCGAGTATTGGTGCTAAACCGTGTTGTTGGAGTCCAGCATGCTAGCTGGCTGTGGCGTCTTATGACTAGGTGCCCTGGACGATTTTCACGGAAGAATACTGTACCAAGTTAGCTAGCTGAATAAACTAAATTAGTATATTCCTAGAAAACATTGAACCGCTGTAGTTTTCAACAATTATCGTTTCTGAGGTGGAAGTTGGGAGAGTTATATTTGGGTGTTGTGGTGAGGGAGGCCCCGCTCTCTCCTTTCCCAGATGTTTAGTTCATTTCATTCCGATCTCCTTTGCATTATTGTAGCCATTCTCTGCAGCCTGTCAACTATGCCTCTGTCTATCCTTGTTCTCCTCTCCGCACAGGCTATACAAACGCCTCACACCGCGTGGCTGCTGCCTCTCTAACCTGGTGGTCCCTTCACGCACCACCCACGTGGAGTTCCAGGTCTCAGGCAGCTTCTGGAACTGCCGTTCTGCTGCCAACAAGGCAGAGTTCATCTCAGCCTATGCTACCCTCCAGTCCCTTGACTTCTTGGCGCTGACGGAAACATGGATTACCACTGAAAACACTGCTACTCCTACTGCTCTCTCCTCGTCTGACCATGTGTTCTCGCATACCCCGAGAGCATCTGGTCAGCGGGGTGGTGGCACAGGAATCCTCATCTCTCCCAAGTGGACATTCTTTGTCTTTCCCCTGACCCATCTGTCTATCTCCTCATTTGAATTCCATGCTGTCACAGTCACTAGCCCATTTAAGCTTAACATCCTTGTCATTTATCGCCCTCCAGGTTCCCTTGGAGAGTTCATCAATGAGCTTGATGCCTTGATAAGTTCCTTTCCTGAGGATGGCTCACCCCTCACAGTTCTGGGGGACTTCAACCTCCCTACGTCTACCTTTGACTCATTTCTCTCTGCCTCCTTCTTTCCACTCCTCTCCCCTTTTGACCTCACCCTCTCACCGTCCCCCCCTACTCACAAGGCAGGCAATACACTTGACCTCATCTTTACTAGATGCTGTTCTTCTACTAATCTCACTGCAACTCCCCTCCATGTCTCCGACCACTACTTTTTATCCTTTTCTCTCTCGCTCTCCTCCAACACTACTCACTCTGCCCCTACTCAGATGGTAAAGAGCCGTCGCAACCTTCGCTCTCTCTCTCCCGCTACTCTCTCCTTTTCCATCCTATCATCTCTTCCCTCTGCTCAATCCTTCTCCCTCCAATCTCCTGATTCTGCCTCATCAACCCTCCTCTCCTCCCTTTCTGCATCCTTTGACTCTCTATGTCCCCTATCTTTCCGGCCGGCTCGGTCCTCCCCTCCAGCTCCGTGGCTTGATGACTCATTGCGAGCTCACAGAACAGGGCTCCTGGCAGCCGAGCGGAAATGGAGGAAAACTAGACTCCCTGCGGACCTGGCATCTTTTCACTCCCTCCTCTACATTTTCTTCATCTGTTTCTGCTGCTAAGGCCACTTTCTACCACTCTAAATTCCAAGCATCTGCCTCTAACCCTAGGAAGCTCTTTGCCACCTTCTCCTCCCTGCTGAATTCTCCCCCCCCCCCCCCTCTCTGTGGATGACTTCGTCAACCATTTTGAAAAGAAGGTTGACGACATCCGATCCTCGTTTGTTAAGTCAAATGACACTGCTGGTCCTGCTCACTCTGCCCTACCCTATGCTTTGACTTCTTTCTCCCCTCTCTCTCCAGATAAAATCTTGCGACTTGTGACGGCCGGCCGCCCAACAACCTGCCCCCTTGACCCTATCCCCTCCTCTCTACTCCAGACCATCTCCGGAGACCTTCTTCTTACCTCACCTCGCTGATGAACTCATCCTTGAACGCTGGCTATGTCCCTTCCATCTTCAAGAGAGCGAGAGTTGCACCCCTTCTCAAAAAACCAACACTCGATCCATCTGATGTCAACAACTACAGACCAGTATCCCTTCTTTCTTTTCTCTCCAAAACTATTGAGCGTGCCGTCTTTAGCCAACTCTCTTGCTATCTCTCTCAGATTTACCTTCTTGATCCAAACCAGTCAGGTTTCAAGACTGGTCATTCAACTGAGACTGCTCTTCTCTGTGTCACGGAGGCTCTCCGCACTGCTAAAGCTAACTCTCTCTCCTCTGCTCTTGTCCTTCTAGACCTGTCTGCTGCCTTTGATAATATGAACCATCAGATCCTCCTCTCCACCCTCTCAGAGCTGGGCATCTCCGGCGCGGCTCACTCTTGGATTGCGTCCTACCTGACCGGTCGCTCCTACCAAGTGGCGTGGCGAGAAGCTGTCTCCGCACCACGTGCTCTCACCACTGGTGTCCCCCAAGGCTCAGTTCTAGGCCCTCTCCTATTCTCGCTATACATCAAGTCACTTGGCTCTGTCATATCCTCACATGGCCTTTCCTATCATTGCTACGCAGACGACACACAACTAATCTTCTCCTTTCCCCCTTCTGATAACCAGATGGCGAAACGCATCTCTGCAAGTCTGGCAGACATATCAGTATGGATGATGGATCACCACCTCATGCTGAACCTTGACAAGACGGAGCTGCTCTTCCTCCCGGGGAAGGACTGCCCGTTCCATGATCTCGCCATCACGGTTGACAACTCTGTTGGGTTTCCTCCCAGAGTGCGAAGAGCCTTGGCGTGACCCTGGACAACACCCTGTCATTCTCCGCTAACATCAAGGCGGTGACCCAATCCTGTAGGTTCATGCTCTACAACATTCGGAGAGTACGACCCTGCCTTACACAGGAAGCGGCACAGGTCCTAAACCAGGCACATGTTATCTCCCATCTGGATTACTGCAACTCGCTGTTGGCTGGGCTCCCTGCCTGTGCCATTAAACCCCTACAACTCATCCAGAATGCCGCAGCCCGTCTGGTGTTCAACCTTCCCAAGTTCTCTCATGTCACCCCGCTCCTCCGCACACTCCGCTTCCAGTTGAAGCTCGCATCTGCTACAAGACCATGGTGCTTGCCTACGGAGCTGTGAGAGGAACGGCACCTCCATACCTTCAGGCTCTGATCAGTCCCTACACCCAAACGAGGGCATTGCGTTCATCGACCTCTGGCCTGCTGGCTCCCCTACCTCTGCAGAAGCACAGTTCCCGCTCAGCCCAGTCAAAACAGTTCGCTGCTCTGGCACCCCAATGGTGGAACAAGCTCCCTCACGACGCCAGGACAGTGGAGTCACTCACCACCTTCCGGAGATATTTGAAACCCCACCTCTTTAAGGAATATCTGGGATAGGATAAAGTAATCCTTCTACCCCCCCCCCCCCCCCCCCCCCAAAAATAAATAAATAAATAAACATTGTAAAGTTGTTATCCTACTGGCTATAAGGTGAACGCACCAATTTGCATGTCGCTCTGGATAAGAGCGTCTGCTAAATGACGTAAATGTAAATGTAAAAATAAACACCATATTGGTGCTAATAACCATAGTTGATTGTGACATTTTTACTCTGTGTGGAGTAAAACACTCAAAACCACGCCCATCATTATCATATTTCCAAGAATGCTCTATTGCAGCTTGATTTTCTGAATTGTTTGTTTCAATGTCTGTGTTTTTTCATGTAGATTGATTAGTTGATTAATCTTATGCTACACAAAGATAAATAACATACAGTGGGGAAAAAAATTTTTTGTCAGCCACCAATTGTGCAAGTTCTCCCACTTAAAAAGATGAGAGAGGCCTGTAATTTTCATCATAGGTACACGTCAACTATGACAGACAAAATGAGAGAAAAAAATCCAGAAAATCACATTGTAGGAATTTTAATGAATTTATTTGCAAATTATGGTGGAAAATAAGTATTTGGTCACCTACAAACAAGCAAGATTTCTGGCTCTCACAGACCTGTAACTTTTTCTTTAAGAGGCTCCTCTGTCCTCCACTCGTTACCTGTATTAATGGCACCTGTTTGAACATGTTATCAGTATAAAAGACACCTGTCCACAACCTCAAACAGTCACACTCCAAACTCCACTATGGCCAAGACCAAAGAGCTGTCAAAGTACACCAGAAACAAAATTGTAGACCTGCACCAGGCTGGGAAGACTGAATCTACAATAGGTAAGCAGCTTGGTTTAAAGAAATCAACTATGGGAGCAATTATTAGGAAATCGAAGACATACAAGACCACTGATAATGTCCCTCGATCTGGGGCTCCACGCAAGATCTCACCCCATGGGGTCAAAATGATCACAAGAATGGTGAGCAAAAATCCCAAAACCACACGGGGGGACCTAGTGAATGACCTGCAGAGAGCTGGGACCAAAGTAACAAAGCCAGTCTCCAGATCTCAACTCCATAGAAAATATTTGGAGGGAGTTGAAAGTCCATGTTGCCCAGCAACAGCCCCAAAACATCACTGCTCTAGAGGAGATCTGCATGGAGGAATGGGCCAAAATACCAGCAACAGTGTGTGAAAACCTTGTGAAGACTTACAGAAAACGTTTGACCTGTATCATTGCCAACAAAGGGTATATAACAAACTATTGACAAACTTTTGTCATTGACCAAATACTTATTTTCCACCATAATTTGCAAATAAATTCATTAAAAATCCTACAATGTGATCTTCTGGATTTTTTTTTCTCATTTTGTCTGTCATAGTTGACGTGTACCTATGATGAAAATTACAGGCCTCTCTCATCTTTTCAAGTTGGAGAACTTGCACAATTGGTGGCTGACTAAATACTTTCTTTCCCCACTGTACATTTTTATAAACTAATCCAATATGTTAGTAGTTGTACTAATTGCACCACCTGCTGAGATGGTTGTCCTAGTTGAGATAATTTAGGTAGCCCCATTAATCAATCTTCACTACCCTGGCATTAATTCTGAATGCAGGTTGTGTGTGATTAAAATTCCAGTTGTTGGATATCCTTACTCTGGCAATAGGAATTTCACATCACTTTTCAAGCCAGCGTAATGTGAACCGCAGGCCTGAAAACTAGGAGTTTCTTAACACCACTGTTATGGTATAACTACATAAAAAAATAAAATAAAAAAAAACTACATAAAAAATTTGGCATTTAGCAGATGCTCTTACCCAGAGCGACTTACAGTTAGTGAGTGCATATATTTTTTCATACTGGCCCCCCGTGGGAATCGAACCCACATCCCTGGCGTTGCAAACGCCATGCTCTACCAACTGAGCTACACAGGACTGTAGCTAAGCCCTCAAAAAAAGGCCTTATGATATAATTAATGCTTTGTCATAAAGAGTTACATTTTAAAGGCTAATAAGGCTGGTAGAACCCTTCATAGAGAGTTATAGAAAGATCCTTTGCAGGGGTGTTCCACTCTTATCCTACGAGGTCCGAAGCCTCCTGGTTTTCTGTTCTAGCTGAAAATTAATTACACACACCTGGTGTCCCAGGTCTAAATCAGTCCCTGATTAGAGTGGAACAATAAAAAAATGCAGTGGAACTGGCTTTGAGGTCCAGAGTTGAGTTTGATGGCTTTAGAGGATAAAAGGGTTCTTGGTAGAACATTTTATAGTAAGTTCTCTGTAGAACCATTTGGATCTTTCTATAAATAAAGGGGCCAATGTGTGACATCACGGTCAACATTTCTAAATGGTTTGACATACATTTAAACATGATTTTCTTGCAGCTTCACATGTGTAGTTACAGGAATAAGAGTCTAGATAGTCACAATGAGGCCATAACTCCTAGCAAAACCAAAACATCTACATGTCATTCAAAATGTCACATGAAACATGGACACTGCATGTTTCCTTGCCATGCCTAGTAGCCAGGTCTGTTTGTGCTTTAGTCAACTTCTCATTTTGTCTGTCATAGTTGACGTGTACTTATGATGAAAATGACAGGCCTCTCTCATCTTTTTAAGTGGGAGAACGTGCAGAATTGGTGGCTGACTAAATACTTTTTCCCCCACTGTATGTCCTTGTTTCCTCCACTCCTTGCCTCTCCTTGAAAGTGCATTGAAGCCTGAGAGGAGAAACCTTCCCTCCTCTCCCCCAATGTGCTTTGAGAGGGAGGTGAGGAATGGAGGAATGGAGGAATCAAGGGGAGAATCTCAATTGCATTTCCTTCATTTCTCATGTCCTCTCTCTTCGCCTTCTTCTCAAAACCCATTGGATAAGAAGTTGAGACCTCTGACCTTCTCATCCAATGGGTTTTTAGGATGAAACGAGGAGAGAGGATGTAACGAATCAAGGAAATGCAATTTACATTCTCCCAAGGACAGAGGATACAACTATTTCACAGCTATTAACATTGTTTGACAGTGCCAGACTGACTGACTGACTGACTGACTGAGCTAAAGTACCATAATGCCCATGGCCTGTCCAGAAACAACCCCTAGCCCCTACTGCCCAGAGTCTAGACACTTGTGGAGATCTGATAATTATTGATGGTTGGTGACATGGGGAGAGCTCCACTTTACCCTCTGGTAGCCTTGGTGGAATTTTGGCAGCATTGCTTACACCTGTCCAATTATCCCAGATCTCCACAAGTGTCTAGGGGTAGGGCTAGGAGTTGTTTCTGGATGGGACCCCACAACCCTTCTGGTGTGTGGTGGACCTACAGCACGACACTTGAGGCATTGGTTGGATGTTTAATTCCATTGCTATACACACACAGATTTACACAGGTGTAAGCTGGACACACCCATGGCACCATATCAGGCTTCTCAGACAGGTCTGGGTAGCTGGAGACCTGTTGTAAACAGTGAAAGGATACACTTGCATGTCTACTATTCACACCCTTGCTTCATTCCAGCTAGTTAGATGGGCAACCACTGACTAACTATAGCTAGGGCATATCTCTAGTCTAGCAATAGATACTGTTGTTTTGGGTGTATAGCATCATTTAAAAAGATTAACAATGGTTAGCTAGGTAGCTAGGATATATCAGTCAGCTAAACATTTACAGTAACAGCAGTAAATTATAAATCAATACACTAAATCCTATGCAGAAATGTAGAAATCTTACCGTTCAAAAGTTTTAGAACACCTACTCATTCAAGGGTTTTTCTTTATTTTTACTATTATACATTACAGAATAATAGTTAAGACATCAAAACTATGAAATAACACAAATGGAATCATGTATTAACAAAAAAAGTGTTAAACAAATTAAAATATATTTTATATTTGAGTTCTTCAAATAGCCACCCTTTGCCTTGATGACAGCTTTGCACACTCTTGGCATTCTCTCAACCAGCTTCACCTGGAATGCTTTTCCAACAGTTTTGAAGGAGTTCCCACATATGCTGAGCACTTGTTGGCTGTTTTTCCTTCACTCTGCGGTCCGACTCATCACAAACCACCTCAATTTGATTGTTGGGGGATTGTGGAGGCCAAGTCATCTGATGCAGTACTCCATTACTCTCCTTCTTGGTAAAATAGCCCTTACACAGTGTGTTGGGTCATTGTCCTGTTGAAAAACAAATGATAGTCCCACTAAGCCCAAACTAGATGGGATGGCGTATCACTGCAGAATGCTGTGGTAGCCATGCTCGTTAAGTATGCCTTGAATTCTAAATAAATCACAGACAGTGTCACCAGCAAAGCACCCCCACACCATAACACCTCCTCCTCCATGCTTTATGGTGGGAAATACACATGCGTAGATCATCCGTTCACCCACACCGCATCTCACAAAGCCACGGCGGTTGGAACCAAAAATCTCCAATTTGGTCTCCAGACCAAAGGACAAATGTCCACCGGTCTAATGTCCATTGCTCGTGTTTCTTGGCCCAAGCAAGTCTCTTCTTCTTATTGGTGTCTTTTAGTAGTGGTTTCTTTGCAGCAATTTGACAATGAAGGCTTGATTCACACAGTCCCCTCTGAACAGCTGATGTTGAGATGTGCCTGTTACTTGAACTCTGTGAAGCATTTATTTGGGCTGCAATTTCTGAGGCTGGTAACTCTAATGAACTTATCCTCTGCAGCAGAGGTAACTCTGGGTCTTCCATTCCTGTGGCGGTCCTCATGAGAGCCAGTTTCATCATAGCGCTTGATGGTTTCTGCGACTGCACTTGAAGAAACTTTCCAAGTTATTGAAATGTTCCATGGTGACTGACCTTCACGTCTTAAAGTAATGATGGACTGTCATTTCTGTTTGCTTATTTGAGCTGTTCTTGCCATAATATGGACTTGGTCTTTTACCAAATGGGGCTATCTTCTGTAACCACCCCTACCTTGTCACAACACGACTGATAGGCTCAAACGTATTTAACTTTTAACAAGGCACACTGTCAGTGGGTGCTGTAGGTGGGTGTGGTGCAGGAATCAGGCGCAGGACACAGAAACTTAGTCCAAAAGACTTTAGTGAACAATCACTTAGAACACGAGCCAAAAAGCCCGGAGGCGAGAAAATACGCACACAGGCGTAAAACAAAAGGCGCACTAACATGTGCGAGAGCACTCCCAAAACAGAGGAGGAAAACAACGAAGCACAGACAACAAACAGTAGCGCAATCACACACAACACAAGACAAACACAACGAGAACTTATAGGACAACTAATGAACGCTAAACGATAACAGGTGTACAACATCAAGACAAAACCAAACGAACATCGAAACATGCAACGGTGGCAGCTAGTACTCCGGAGACGACGACCGCCGAAGCCTGTCCGAGCAAGGAAGAGAGGCAGCCTCGGCCGAAACCGTGGCAGTACCCCCCACTTGACGCTCCAGCCGTGCGCCAACCCCGGCCTCAGGGACGACCAGGAGGACGCGGAGCAGGGCGCGTCGGGTGACTACGGTGGAATTCTGTCAGGAGAGACGGGTCCAAAATGTCTCTCCTCGGCACCCAGCACCGTTCCTCCGGGCCGTACCCCTCCCACTCCACGAGATATTGGAGACCCCCATCCGACGTCTCGAATCCAAGATGGACGGCACGGTGTACGCCGGTGCCCCCTCAATGTCCAATGGGGGCGGAGGAGTCTCTCTGATCTCATCTTCCTGGAGTGGACCAGCTACCACCGGCCTGAGAAGAGACACATGGAACGAGGGGTTAATACGATAATCACTAGGCAGTTGTAATCTGTAACACACCTCGTTCAATCTTCTCAGGACTTTAAACGGCCCCACAAACCGCCGACCCAGCTTCCGGCAGGGCAGGCAGAGGGGTAGGTTCCTGGTAGAGAGCCAGACTCGATCACCAGGTGCGCACACCGGCCCCTCACTGCGGTGGAGATCGGCGCTCGCCTTCTGACGACGGATGGCCCGCTGCAGATGGACGTGTGCAGCGTTCCACGTCTCCTCCGAGCGCCGCACCCACTCATCCACCGCAGGAGCCTCGATCTGGCTCTGCTGCCATGGTGCCAGAACCGGCTGGTAACCTAACACACATTGGAAAGGGGTTAGGTTAGTTGAGGAGTGGCGTAGGGAATTCTGGGCCATTTCTGCCCAGGGAACATACCGTGCCCACTCCTCCGGCCGGTCCTGGCAGTACGATCTAAGAAACCTACCCACATCCTGGTTCACGCGTTCCACCTGCCCATTACTCTCTGGATGGTAACCCGAGGTAAGGCTCACCGAAACCCCCAAACGCTCCATAAATGCTCTCCAGACTCTGGAGGTGAACTGGGGACCTCAATCAGACACAATATCCTAGGGTACCCCGTAGTGCCGGAAAACGTGGGTGAATAGAGCTTCGGCGGTCTGTAGGGCAGTAGGAAGGCCCGGCATAGGGAGCAAACGACAGGCCTTAGAGAACCGGTCCACAACGACCAGTATAGTAGTATTCCCCTGCGAGGGGGGAAGGTCAGTGATGAAGTCCACCGAGAGGTGAGACAATGGTCGTTGTGGAACGGGCAGGGGTTGTAACTTACCCCTAGGCAGATGTCTAGGCGCCTTACACTGGGCGCACACCGAGCAGGAGGAGACATAAACCCTCACATCCCTGGCTTACGTGGGCCACCAGTACTTAGCACTAAGGCAGTGCACTGTCCGGCCAATACCAGGATATCCAGAGGAGGGTGACGTGTGAGCCCAATATATCAATCGATCCCGAACCTCGAGCGGGACGTACGTCCGACCCTCCGGGCATTGAGGAGGACTAGGGTCGGTGCACAACGCCCGCTCGATTTCAGCATCGACCTCCCACACTACCGGTGCCACCAGACAAGACTCCGGCAGTATGGGAGTGGGCTCCACTGACCTCACCCCCGTGTCATACCGCCGAGACAGTGCGTCTGCCTTACCATTCTGTGACCCAGGGATGTACGTGATCTTAAATACGAACCGGGCCAAAAACATGTTCGACCGCGCCTGGCGAGGGTTCAGTCTCCTAGCTGCCCGGATGTACTCCAGGTTACGGTGGTCAGTCAAAATGAGAAAAGGGTGTTGAGCCCCCTCAAGCCAATGCCTCCACACCTTTAGGGCCTCTACCACGGCTAACAGCTCCCTGTCCCCTACGTCATAATTTCGCTCCGCCGGACTGAGCTTTTTGGAATAAAAAGCACAGGGGCGGAGTTTAGGTGGCGTGCCGGACCGTTGCGAAAGCATGGCCCCTATACCGGCCTCTGACGCGTCCACCTCTACCTGAAATGGTAAAGCGGGATCCGGATGCGCCAGCACCGGACCCCCCTTCAAAAGAGACATTATGGGAGCTGCCACCTGTCCAAAACCCCGGATAAACCTCCAGTAGTAATTTGCAAACCCCAAAAACTGCTGCACCTCTTTAACAGTGGTTGGAGTCTGCCAATTACGCACGGCTGACACCCGGTCAACTTCCATCTTCACCCCTGACGCAGACAACTGATAACCCAAAAAGGAGATTGACTCCTGGAAGAACAGACATTTCTCTGCCTTGACATACAGGTCGTGCTCCAACAGCCTCCTCAACACTCGGCGCACCAGCGCAACATGCTCGACTCGGGTAGACGAGTACACAAGAATGTCATCTATGTACACGACCACCCCCTGCCCCTGCATGTCCCTGAAGATCTCATCCACGAATGATTGGAAAACTGAAGGAGCGTTCATCAACCCGTATGGCATGACAAGATACTCGTAATTACCCGAGGTGGTACTAAACGCTGTCTTGTACCAAGTTGTAAGCGCTCCTGAGATCTAATTTTGTGAAGAAACGCGCCCCGTGCAATGACTCTGTCATGGTCGCAATCAGAGGAAGTGGATAACTGTACTTCACCGTGATCTGATTGAGACTACGGTAATCAATGCACGGGCGTAACCCTCCATCCTTCTTCTTCACAAAAAAGAAACTTGAGGACACAGGGGAAGTGGATGGCCGTATGTATCCTTGTCTCAGAGATTCGTCTATGTAAGTCTCCATAGCTCTCTTCTCCTCTTGAGACAGAGGATACACATGGCTCCGTGGGAGCGCAGCTCCTGCCTGGAGGTCTATCGCACAATCTCCCTGCCTATGAGGAGGTAACTGCGTCGCCCTCGACTTACTGTACACAACAGCCAAATCCTCATACTCGGGGGGAATGAGGTGGAAAGTCCACCTGGTTTGGACTTTCCACCGAGGTAGCCCCCACGGAAACACCTAAACATCGCCCCACACACTGGGCAGACCACTCCATCAGAGCCCTCTCCTGCCACAAAATAGATGGATTATGGATACTCAACCAAGGCATTCCCAGCACCACCGGATATGCAGGCGAGTCGATCAGATATAGTTGGATAATCTCCTCATGACCCCCCTGCGTACACATCCTAAGTGGTGCTGTGACTTCCCTGATCAAGCCCGATCCCAACGGACAGCTGTCTAGGGCATGAACGGGGAATGGGACGTCAACAGGAAGAAGGGGAATCCCTAATTCAAAAAAAAAAATTATATCAACAAAATTCCCAGCCGCGCCTGAATCTACTAGCGCCTTATGCTGGGAATGAGGTGCAACCTGTGGAAATAGCACAGGTAGACAGAAGTGCGCAACAGAGAGCTCTGGGTAAGTGGGGCGCTTACTCACCTGGAAGGACTCCCCAGTGCGGAGCCTGCCGTCTTCTCCCCTAGGAGACCCTCCCCAGCACCTAGCCGCGGTGTGTCCTCCACGGCCACAGTTGGTGCAGGGGACGGCCCCCCTCGTGCTCCGACCCCTCCTCTCTCTAGCGCCAGCACCCCCGAGCTCCATAGGGCTCGGCTCGGAGGAGCTGGAGGATGGAATGGACGGACCCCCCTCGGAACGTCCGTGGGCAGCCAGCAGGGTGTCCAGCCTGATGGACATGTCCACTAACTGATCGAAAGTGAGGCTGGTATCCCTGCAGGCCAGCTCCCGACGGACGTCCTCTCGTAGACTACAGCGGTAGTGATCGATGAGGGCCCGCTCATTCCACCCTGCATCCGCCGCTAGAGTTCGGAATTCTAAAGCGAACTCCTGGGCACTCCTCCTCCCCTGCCGGAGGTAGAATAGACGCTCTCCCGCCGCTTTCCCCTCAGGTGGATGGTCAAACACAGCCCTGAAGCGGCGGGAGAACTCTGAGTATGTGATAGTGGAGGCGTCTATTCTCCTCCACTCGGCGTTGGCCCATTCCAGCGCCTTGCCGGTGAGACAGGAGACGAGGGTGGACACGCTCTCATGTCCCGAGGGCGCCGGGTGTACGGTGGCCAGGTATAGCTCCACCTGTAGAAGGAAGCCCTGACACCCGGCAGCGGTCCCATCATATGCCCTCGGGAGCGAGAGCCGAATTCCCCTGAGTTCCGGAGCTTGTATGGGCTGACTGGCCGATGGTGATGGCACGGAAGGTGGAGGGGTGGGTGTCCCTCTGGTCTCCCAGCGTTGAATCGTGTTAATCACGTCCTGAAGGGCGGTCCCGATACGTAGGATCTGGTCGTTCTGCTCGCGGACCCGCTCCTCCAGAGACTCAGGTGCTGCTGCGGCTCCTGCTGATTCCATCTTGGTGTGTGATTCTGTCAGTGGGTGCTGTAGGTGGGTGTGGTGCAGGAATCAGGCGCAGGACGCAGAAACTTAGTCCAAAAGACTTTAGTGAACAATCACTCAGAACACGAGCCAAAAAGCCCGGAGGCGAGAAAATACGCACACAGGCGTAAAACAAAAGGCGCACTAACATGTGCGAGAGCCCTCCCAAAACAGAGGAGGAAAAAAACGAAGCACAGACAACCAACAGTAGCGCAATCACACACAACACAAGACAAACACAACGAGAACTTATAGGACAACTAATGAACGCTAAACGATAACAGGTGTACAACATCAAGACAAAACCAAACGAACATCGAAACATGCAACGGTGGCAGCTAGTACTTCGGAGACGACGACCGCCGAAGCCTGCCCGAGCAAGGAAGAGAGGCAGCCTCGGCCGAAACCGTGACACACACCTGTTAATTGAAATGCATTCCATGTGACTACCTCATGAAGCTGGTTGAGAATGCTAAGAGTGTGCAAAGCTGTCATCAAGACAAAGGGTGGCTACTTGAAGAATCTCAAATATAAAATATATTCTGATTTGTTTAACGCTTTTTTGGTTACTACATGATTCCATATGTGTTATTTCATAGTTTTGATGTCTTCACTATTATTCTACAGAATGAGTAGGTGTTCTAACTTTTTACCGGTAGTGTATATTATTTTGGATATATGTACCCATGAAAACTGCTTTCACATGTGATATAGGGAGATACGAAATGTTACCAGGTTACACTACACTTCCGAGATCTCCATACAAAAAAAAAGAGTCTGACAACAATATCCAAGAGTTTAGCAGGATCAAGGTAAATGTTTTATTCAATTGTTAAATGCTTAGTATATGATTTAACAACAAACAACAGTATTATAAATGTAAGGAAAGAAAGGTAATGTTTAATGTCACACGATTATTGCCATATCTGTGAAGACTCAAAGCATGAGAAAGGGTTTAAACATAGGTTTTGATTCAACTCATGAATTATATTGAATGTATCTATGTTTCCCCTTTATATGTTAATGTGTTCCCCCAAAAACAAAATTATTGTTAATGACTTTGTAACAGCTCCAAACATTTATCCACTACAAGAAATGCTCACTGGTACCCCAGTTTATAGAAATGCCCATTTACAGGGGGTTCTATGAAGAACCTTACATAGAGGGTTCTAGATAGAACAACAGTATTAGTTCTCCTATGGGGACAAACCGAAGAACCCTACATGGTTCTACTTAGCAACTTTATTTCTAAGAGTGTATCGCCACTGATGTATAACAATAGAATAAGCAGCATGGATAGAGTGGCTAGGCCAGATCCCATATGGGGTAATTAGCTTGGTTTCTACAGCACGGGTGTTACGCTCACCATGACAACACACATATCATATCATAGTGAGACCTATTACTGGGGGAAACAATTAAAATGTTAAAGAGTCAAGTTGAAATCCAAATGATCGACACCATTTGCTGGATCGATAACCCGGGCTGACAAGGTAAAAATCTGCCGTTCTGCCCCTGAGCAAGGCAGTTAACCCACTGTTCCCCGGGCGCCGATGACGTGGATGTCGATTAAGGCAGCCCCCCGCACCTCTCTGATTCAGAGGGGTTGGGTTAAATGTGCATGACACATTTCAGTTGAATGCATTCAGTTGTACAACTGACTAGGTATCCCCCTTTCCCTTTCCCTATTTACCAGATTGCAGCAGCCACTACTCTTAAACCTTTGAATGCCGTCTACCATAGCGCCAGTTGTTTTATCAATGGTGACAGTTTTAATACTCACCACTGCATCCTGTATCAAAAGGTTGGCTGGTCCTCATTATAGTCCCTTAGATTAATTAATTACTCCCTTTTTGTGTACTACACAAGCTTTCAAAAACATGAAATATCAAACCCGCTCACATGGTTGGTTAAATCTTAAGGTTCTTCTGGTCTCCACCGAATTAGGTAAATCTGCTTTTAGTTTTAATACACCTCATTGCTGGAACCAACTGCAAAATACACTTCAACTGGACGCTCTGATGCCGCTTGGGCAATTTAAAATATTGATTGGGGAACTACAGCGCCCTCCGTAATTATTGGGACAGTTAAGTCTTTTTTATTCATTTGGCTCTATACGCCAAAAGTTTGGATTTGAAATCAAACAATGACTATGAGGTTAAATTGCAGACTGTCAGCTTAAATGTGAGGGTATTTTCATCCATATCGGGTGAACCGTTTGGATGAAAAAATAAAGTAGTAAAAATAGTATTTGGTCACATATTCATAGCAAACAATGACTACATTAAGCTTGTGACTCATTCAGGATTATCCGTAATCATGGTAGCATCCACATTCATGTAGAAGTGTTTAGAAACATATTATATTCTTATTTACATTAAAAGTAACTCCAAAATGACACAATGCATTATTTACCATTGATTTCTATTGGACACAAAATCCTCTGAAACACAACCGAAACAAACAGCAAATGCATCCAAAAATGTGTACAGTCGTGGTCAAAAGTTTTGAGAATGACACAAATACTAATTTTCACAAAGTCTGCTGCCTCAGTTTTGATTATGGCAATTTGCATATATTCCAGAATGTCATGAAGAGTTATCAGATGAATTGCAATTAATTGCAATGTCCCTCTTTGCCAATGAACTTAATCCCCCAAAAACCTTTCCACTGCATTTCAGCACTGGCACAAAAGGACCAGCTGACATCATGTCAGTGATTCTGTCGTTAACACAGGTGAGAGTGTTGACGAGGACAAGGCTGGAGATCACTCTGTCATGCTGATTGAGTTAGAATAACAGACTGGAAGCTTTAAAAGGAGGGTGGTGCTTGAAATCATTGTTCTTCCTCTGTTAACCATGGTTACCTGCAAGGACACACGTGCCGTCATCATTGCTTTGCACAAAAAGGGCTTCACAGGCAAGGATATTGCTGCTAGTAAGATTGCACCTAAATCAACCATTTATCAGATCATCAAGAACTTCAAGGAGAGAGGTTCAATTGTTGTGAAGAAGAAAGTCCAGCAAGCGCCAGGACCGTCTCCTAAAGTTGTTTCAGCTGCGGGATCGGGGCACCACCAGTGCAGAACTTGCTCAGGAACGGCAGTAGGCAGGTGTGAGGGCATCTGCATGCACAGTGAGGTGAAGACTTTTGGAGGATGGCCATATGAAGAGAAGGGCAGCAAAGAACCCACTTCTCTCCAGGAAAAACATCAGGGACAGACTGATATTCTGCAAAAGGTATAGGGATTGGACTGCTGAGGACTGGGGTAAAGTCATTTTCTCTGATGAATCCCCTTTCCGATTGTTTGGGGCATCCGGAAAACACCTTTCCGGAGAAGACAAGGTGAGCGCTACCATCAGTCCTGTGTCATGCCAACAGTAAAGCATCCTGAGACCATTCATGTGTGGGGTTGCTTCTCAGCCAAGGGAGTGGGCTCACTCACAATTTTGCCTAAGAACACAGCCATGAATAAAGAATGGTACCAAAACATCCTCCAAGAGCAACTTATCCCAACCATCCAAGAACAGTTTGGTGACGACCAATGCCTTTTCCAGCATGATAGAGCACCTTGCCATAAGGCAAAGGTGATAACTAAGTGGCTCGGGGAACAAAACATCAACATTTTGGGTCCATGGCCAGGAAACTCACCCGACCTTAATCCCATTGAGAACTTGTGGTCGATCCTCAAGAGGCAGGTGGACTCACAAAACCCCACAAATTCTGACAAACTCCAAGCATTGATTATGCAAGAATGGGCTGCCATCAGTCAGGACGTGGCCCTGAAGTTAATTGACAGCATGCCAGGGCGGATTGCAGAGGTCTTGAAAAAGAAGGGTCAACACTGCAAATATTGACTCTTTGCATAAACTTCATGTAATTGTCAATAAAAGCATTTGACACTTATGGAATGCTTGTAATTATAATTCAGTATACCATAGTAACATCTGACAAAAATATCTCATAACACTGAAGCAGCGAACTTTGTGAAGACCAATACTTGTGTCATTCTCAAAACTTTTGACCACGACTGTAGAGTCACAAGCTTCATTTAGTCATTGTGTGCTATGAATATGGGACCAACTACTTAACTTTTGAATTTGAATTTGTCCCAATACTTTTGCTCCCCTAAAATGGGGTTCACCCGATATGGATGAAAATACCCTCAAATTAAAGCTGACAATTTGCACTTTAACCTCATTGTTTAATTACAATCCAAAGTATAGAGCCACAATAAATAAAAAATGCTTCACTGACCCAATAATTACGGAGAGCACTTTATCTGCTGAGGAATGTGGCAGTTTTTCTTGATTGTTCGTTTTGCTGTATTTTAGTTTGTTTATGTACTATCTGATTTTGATTTGATTTTGTCTAATTATTATATGTGGAGGGCTCCTGGTCTTAATGGAAGAGACCCTGGTCTCAATGGTGACTCCTTGTTTAAATAAAAAAATGTAAAGGATGAATCATATTTGCCTCTCTCAACTCTCTTTCCCTCGCAACTTCATCTTCCTCCCTACCTCGCTGGACTCCCTCTTCAGCTCACAACCTCTCTCTC
This sequence comes from Coregonus lavaretus, assembly GCF_964263955.1. Taxonomy (NCBI): domain Eukaryota; kingdom Metazoa; phylum Chordata; class Actinopteri; order Salmoniformes; family Salmonidae; genus Coregonus; species Coregonus lavaretus. The sequence goes on along the minus strand of NC_140008.1, from coordinate 35,395,877 downwards.
TCTCCCACTCTTTCTTTCCCTTTCTTTCCTGCTCTCTTTACCTTCCTCTCCTCTCCTCCCTACCTCCTTCACTGGACTCCTTCTTTAGCTCACCCCACCACACCCCCCTGGCTCCTCTCTCTCTGTCTCACACACACACACACTCTTTCTTTCTGTCTCTCTCTTTCTCACTCTCTCCCTCCCTTCCTCTTCCTCTTTCTTTCTTCATATGGTTGTGAGCCAGACAAGGTTTTGTGGAACAAAAAACTGAAAAGAAAACATGTAGCTACACTCTTTAAACCTACACTCCCGTTCAAAAGTTTGGGGTCACTTAGACATGTCCTTGTTTTCGAAAGAAAAGCAATTTTTCTGTCCAATAAAATAACATCAAATTGATCAGAAATACAGTGTACACATTGTTAATGTTGTAAATGGCTATTGTAGCTGGAAACGGCTGATTTGTAATGGAATATCTACATAGGCGTACAGAGGCCCATTATCAGCAACCATCAGTCCTGTGTTCCAATGGCACGTTGTGTTTGCTAATCCAAGTTTCTCATTTTAAAAGGCTGTTATGGACAGACAAATTGAAGTTTGAGGTGTTCGGATCAAAAAGAAGAACATTTGTGAGACCCAGACCAAATGAAAAGATGCTGGAGGAGTGCTTGATGCCATCTGTCAAGCATGGTGGAGGCAATGTGGTGGTGTGGGGGTGCTTTGGTGGTGGTAAAGTGGGAGATTTGTACAGGGTAAATGGAATCTTGAAGAAGGAAGGCTATCTCTCCATTTTGCAACGCAATGCCATACCCTGTGCACTGGGCTTGATTGGAGCCAATTTCCTCCTACAACAGGATAATGACCCAAAGCACAGCTCCAAACTATGCAATAACTATTTAGGGAAGAAGCAGTCAGCTGGTATTCTGTCTATAATGGAGTGGCCAGCACAGTCACCGGATCTCAACCCTATTGAGCTGTTGTGGGAGCAGCAAGACCGTATGGTACGTAAGAAGTGCCCATCAAGCCAATCCAGCTTGTGGGAGGTGCTTCAGGAAGCCTGGGGTGAAATCTCTTCAGATTACCTCAACAAACTTACATTTACAGTTAGTGAGTGCATACATTTTCATACTGGCCCCCCGTGGGAAACAAACCCACAACCCTGGCGTTGCAAGCGCCATGCTCTACCAACTGAGCTACAGAGGACATCTCTGAGTTGACAACTAGATTGCCAAAGGTCTGCAAGGCTGTAGTTGCTGCAAATGGAGGATTCATTGATGAAGCAAAGTTTGAAGGACACCATTATTATTTCAGTGAAAAATCTGTATTTCTAACCTTGTCAATGACTACATTTCCTATTCATTTAGCTATATTTTCTGTTCAAACTCATTTCATGTATGTTTTCATGGAAAACAGGGACATTTCTAAGTGACCCCAAACTTTTGAATGGTAGTGTATATAATTAACCACATAATATGCTGAACATCAATCAGAGATTTGCATACGTATAATTATCTATAGCAGTTTATGTGAAAAAGGTCCCCATATTGTGCAGTATTAAAGGAGAACTCTGCCGCTTTTAACATGTGGATTGTTATTATGAATTATATACTGGGTGTTTCGAGCCCTGAATGCTGATTGGCTGACAGATTACAACCCAAAAGTAATGTGAAATGCACTGATAACTTGTGATATAAGCTTCACCTTGGCTTGTTAGCCAGCTAAGCTAACTGCAGGCTAACTAGGCGGAGTATTGCATCATGGGAGATGAAATGCACCATGGGAATTGTAGTATACTGTAGACAAGGGCCATGCAGAAGCTTAAAAATGACAAAAACAAGGAATTGTAGAGTATGACTAACAAAAACGATAAAACATCATCATGTGTATCAAATCTTATAGTAATGCATATATACTAATAGCATAATAACTGGTTATAAAGTGGTGTAATTGTCCTTTAAGAACATGTCTGCATCCCAAATGGCACCCTATTGCCTTTATGGTACACTACTTTTGACCAGGGGCCTTAGAGAATAGGGTGCCATTTGGGACACATACCGGGTTTGAAACTAAGTGAGGTGTTTATCTTTGCACCTTCGTCTTCAAATGACTTCTTGACTAATATGTTAATGAGGTGCTCTGGTTGCTAATTAGTGTTGATTGTGACAGGTGAGGAAGACACACCTATTAGTAAAGACTGACAGGGTTATTCTTAGGTTTCTGGTTAATGGGACTCTTGACTGCTCTGTACAGTCGGCAGCCTGTATCCCAAATGGCCCCCTATTCCCTATAGAGCGCACTTTATAGACTCTGGTCAAAAGTAGTGCACTAAATAGGGAATTGGCTGCCTTTTGGGACACAAACTTTTGTTTTACCATTTGGAATGTTTATAATTATATTCAGGTCGAAGGTGAGGGAGCTCGAGCGTACCAGGAAGGATGGAAGACAGAGAATGTGGGGAAAATACTTTTGAGATTCACCTACAGTCTTAACACAAAGTTTTAAAGTATCACAACTTCAGGACCTCTGAAGTACGACACGTCGGAAATAGTTCTACCACCAGATCTATCAGAAAAAGAAAAAAAAAGACAAAACATAGAAATCAAAGCAAGAAGAAGAGAACAAGAACTGCAACCATATAAATGGAGTAGGAAACATCATTTACTCTATTCTATTAGGCATCCTTCTATCTATTCTTACTCCACTTAAATGAAATGTAAAAACGTTCAATTTTGGAGGGAAAAATAAAATAAAGAAGGCTGCATTTGTCAATAGTGTTGCAGAAAATCATTTCCAAACGTTGATTGTTTTTCTCTGATGTTCAGACATCTTAATGCTAGCTGACAGACAGGAGAGGGAGTGGGGGTAGGGAGAGAGAGAATTAGAAAGAAAGGGAGAGGGAGAGAGACAGTTAACACTTTTTCGTCAACATACTTCAGAAATATGCAGTACAGATCAGAGGTTATAGCAAACTCTTCCAAACAAGGCTAGAGACAGAAATAGTGTAGAGATAGACATTTGTAATGTGTGCATGTGTGTGAGTAACCGAGTGTACAGTAGGTATGTGTGTGTGCGCCAGTGTTGGGGAAGCTACTCTGAAAATATATTTTACCAAGCTATCAATTATTTCACAATGGAAGAAGGTAAGCTACACTAAAGCTACCCTTAAGATAAATATAGTTTACTAAACTAAAGTGACTTTGAAAGTAGTTCACTGCATCCAAACTACTTCATAAAAAATTATCATATGTAAATCTGAAATCTCATAAATGAAGAATTTCAAGGACAGATCACTTTGGGGTCATATATTAACATAATGTGTAATTTAGCCTATTAAATACAAAAATGACATTTAATGTGCGAATTAGGCAGGTCTGACAGACACACACACACACCATCAGACGCATGTACGCACACATGATGAATGTACACATTGTCACGATCGTTAATAGACGGGACGGACCAAGGCGCAGCGTGATAAGCATACATGTTTATTTAACGAATAAACACCATCACCACCACTAACCATAGAAAATCGACATAGCAAACACAACACAGAAAATACACACCCTGACTCAACAAATATAAGTCCTCAGAGTCAGGGCGTGACACACATATCGACACATCTACACACACACACACACACACACACACTTATTTTCCTGTTTCTGTCAGTGTGACTTTATGATTATCACAATTACTTTTCCATCTATCACTGAGAATGTGTTTTTACATCATCCCACTGGCATCTGAACCTTGTCATGATCATACTGACATCTACAGCATCACTTATTTTCTTATCTGATATAACACCGACACCTATAACACAAAACAAATGCTAATGTCAAGATACTGTTTTCCCTTATCATCGCACATAGCACTGAACCAAATAAACTCACAGTAAGTAAACTATTATACTTTACCTCAGGGAAAGCATCATACCTTTCAGTGCTTGGCTCCTACCTCATTTGTGACTTGTTTCAGGAAACTAGGCTTATGTCACACGTCACTACTTCACAGGCGAGGCATTTTAACGTAAAACATAATTTGTTATATCAAAATGCGTTTTTTGGCAGAAATGCCTTCTGGAGCATGTGAACTTTCATGTGCCTTAATAACAAACGTGTATTCCATCTGTAAATACCAATGAAATTATTAAATTACGACCCTAGTTGGCTTAGCCACAGAAAAAGACAGGATCCTTCCCGCTAGCCATGATTGGCTGAGATAATAGATGGGCTGGACATGCCAAGAGATGAGTTTGGATTGGTCTGCCATGTAACACGCTTCTGTCTATAACGTGAGCTGCTAAGTACAGTGAGGGAAAAAAGTATATGATCCCCTGCTGATTTTGTACATTTGCCCACTGACAAAGAAATGATCAGTCTTTAATTTTAATGGTAGGTTTATTTGAACAGTGAGCGACAGAATAACAACAAAATAATCCAGAAAAACGCATGTCAAAAATGTAATAAATTGATATGCATTTCAATGAGGGAAATAAGTATTTGACCCCCTCTCAATCAGAAAGATTTCTGGCTCCCAGGTGTCTTTTATACAGGTAACGAGCTGAGATTAGGAGCACAATCTTAAAGGGAGTACTCCTAATCTCAGCTTGTTACCTGTATAAAAGACACCTGTCCACAGAAGCAATCAATCAATCATATTCCAAACTCTCCACCATGGCCAAGACCAAAGAGCTCTCCAAGGATGTCAGGGACAAGATTGTAGACCTACACAAGGCTGGAATGGGCTACAAGACCATCGCCAAGCAGCTTGGTGAGAAGGTGACAACATTTGCCCACTGATATGCGTTTTTCTGGATTATTTTGTTGTTATTCTGTCGCTCACTGTTCAAATAAACCTACCATTACAATTAAAGACTGATCATTTCTTTGTCAGTGGGCAAATGTACAAAATCAGCAGGGGATCATATACTTTTTTCCCTCACTGTACTTAGCAGCTCACGTTATAGACAGAAGCGCGTTACATGGCACGTGGTCCTCTGTAGCTCAGCTGGTAGAGCACGGCGCTTGTAACGCCAAGGTAGTGGGTTCGATCCCCGGGACCACCCATACACAAAAATGTATGCACGCATGACTGTAAGTCGCTTTGGATAAAAGCGTCTTCTAAATGGCATATTATTATTATTATTTATTATTAGTTGGTGCGATTATTCACAAATGGAAGAAACACAAAAGAACTGTCAATCTCCCTCGGCCTGGGGCTCCATGAACGATCTCACCTTGTGGAGTTGGAATGATCGTGAGAACGGGGAGGAATCAGCCCAGAACTACACAGGAGGATCTTGTCAATGATCTCAAGGCAGCTATAACTAGCAATGCAAATGGCTCTGAGATACGAATAATATTACTACACAGATCATACACGTAACGTTAGCTAGTTAGCCAGCCAGCTAATGTTAGCTAGCTAGCTAACAGTACACTTTAACTTGAAATGAAAATGACTTTCTGACAAAATTAGAAAAGTGTATTATTTGAAAATGTAGCTAGCTAGACTCTCTTACCCGTATACATGGATGGACGCTTCTCCCTCTCTGTCACGGATGCCATGGTTGCCCTTAGTTTGAAGATGTAATCCGGAGCCTTCTGTGTGTTCTCTTTTCGACTACGTCTGCATATTTACAATCAAACGCCAGACTTTTCTCCATCTCCTTAAATATCATACTCTAATTCCACTGATTTCAAAACTCGGTCTTCCAGAAAGTGGAGAACAACACTTATGCAGTTCTACTACGTGATATCTATTTTTTTACATGTTGGAAAGGATTACCTACATATACTGACCAGCTCATGTTATAGACAGAAGTGTGCTACATTGCAGACCATTCCGAACTCATCTCTCAGCATGTCCAGCCCCCTTATTATCTCAGCCAATCATGGCTAGCGGGAAGGTTCCTGTCTTTTTCCGTGGCTAAACCAACTAGGCTCATAATTTAACAATTGTATTCGTATTTCCAGATGGCATACAAGTTTGTTGTTAAGGCACATGAAAGTTCACATGTTCCAGAAGGCATTTCTGCCAAAAAAATGCATTTAAAAAAAGTTTACGTTCAAATGGCTCTCCTGTGAAGTAGTGATGCGCGACATACTCCTAGTTTCCTGAAACGAGTCACATATATCCTCCAAACACTGGCTTTGAGGGCATTATCACTTTTATACAATGGGTTACCTAAATATTCAAATAATGATTTACATATTTTCATTAAAACTTTATTTTGATTAATTTATTCATACTATTTCATGCTTCCACAAGATATAGTCCAAACCCTTGGGTTTCTACCCAAGCCGGCTGGTCGTTCTATCGGTTCGGTTGCCAGAGAAGCGACCCAGTCGTTCAGTCTTTTTGTTCTGCATCTATGGACGCGACCCAGTCATTCTTTCTAAATGTACCATTACCATACTGGCTGGCAACGTTCTTATCCCTTGCTTGATAGCTAGACAACTATGGTTAACTTACTGTCACGTCAAACAGTGCCACCAGAAAAACAACAAAGTAGCTGCACTTGCATTTATTTAATCTGTTTTCTAGTTACATTTATTTGGATACATCCATACCAATGAGCTAATGAAGCGCGATTTCTCCTGGAGTAGACTAGTGTTAGTCTAAAAGAAATGTGAGATAATGTCTAGATGCTTTTTATAGTGGAGATCAAGTTTATAAATTGCCTGACACTGTGTATTGCGCAGTCAGATGGAACAGAGTAAATAGGCATTTTAACATCATAGATTTAGCCGGTGGTTACTTGTTGAATAGACACCGGCTGGAATGCAGTTTTAACCAATCAGCATTCAGGATTAGTGGGGTTTCAAGTTTATCAACTTTCAAAGCATAATTACTTTTTATTGTACCTCAACTGCAGTGTATGATATATCATTTTCTAGCTCTGAGTCTCTGCTTTTATCCAATAAAAAAAAAACACAATTTCAAATTTTGCTAGATAAGACCGAATCGAAGTGGTCCGGCACATTTAGTATTTAATAAAGTCTAATATAAATTATTGATAAATCAAAATCATATTTAATGTTTGGTCATTGTCTCACGTATCTCTTTGCAGTTACTCCTTGTTTGGTTTCAGGGGTCTCCCCGCTTGTTGAAATATATTGTGTATAATATCCAATTCCCAGTTGATGATGATGTTACAGTGCACTCTCCTGCCAAACTTTCTTGCTTTTTACTTTTATTCAAACTATGTATTTAACAAGTTTACGAACGTCTTAGTTTGTTCTCACTCGACTTTTTTCATAAAACTTTTTCTAGCATTATCTGGCATGGATCTGCAGGACCTCCTCCAGCCAAAAAACCTAAGTAACATTATGTCTTCTCTTTGCAGTCGCTGTACTCATAATATACAGGAGAACTATCGCCTTAAGGTGAGGATAGCCGAGTTGCAAGCCCGGCTTCAGATGCAATCGTTAGGCAAGGGCAATTTAAGTGTAAGAAAGAATGAAACAGTGTCTGTGCCACCAGTAAATACAGGTAGTAGTGTTAATCCCCCTTGCCGCTCCCAAAATATTGAATTTGTAGATACACTACATGACCAAAGTATGTGGACACCTGCTTGTCGAACATCTAATTCCAAAATCATGGGCATTAATATGGAGTTGGTCCCTACTTTGCTGCTATACCAGCCTCCAGTCTTCTGGGAAGGCTTTTAAATGTTGGAGCATTGCTGCGGGGACTTGCTTCCATTCAGCCACAAGAGCATTAGTGAGGTCAGGCACTGATGTTGGGCGATTAGACCTTCCAATTCATCCCAAAGGGGTTCGATGGGGTTGAGGTCAGGGCTCTGTGCAGGCCAGTCAAGTTCTTCCACACCGATCTCGACAAACCATTTCTGTATGGACCTCGCTTTGTGCACGGGGCATTGTCATGCTGAAACAGGAAAGGGCCTTCCCCAAACTGTTGCCACAAAGTTGGAAGCACAGAATCGTCTAGAATGTCATTGTATGCAGTAGCATTAAGATTTCCCTTCACTTGAACTAAGGGGCCTAGCCCGAACCATGAAAAATAGCCCCATTATTCCTCTTCCACCAAACTTTACAGTTGGCATTATGCATTGGTGAAGTTAGCGTTCTCCTGGCATCCACCAAACCCAAATTAGTCTGTCCGACTGCCAGATGGTGAAGCGTGATTCATCACTCCAGAGAACACGTTTCCACTGCTCCAGAGTCCAATGGCGGTGAGCTTTGCACCACTCCAGCCGACGCTTGGCATTACGCATGGTGATCTTAGGCTTGTGTGTGGCTGCTCGGCCATGGAAACCCATTTCATGAAGCTTCCGACTAACAGTTATTGTACATCTTATCTATCATCATAGACAGGGTTCTAACTCATCTATCTCCACAATGAGATAGGGTGCAGGCCAGGCAGCAGGCTGTTAGCCAGCATGCCAGCTTAGTGGGGTCTGCCTCTAACACAGTCAGTGTAGTCAGCTCAGTTTTCCCCATTGAGACGGTGTCTGTACCTTGATCTAGGTCTGGCAAAACTGAACATGGCGGTGTTCGCATTAGCAATCTCACTGGAATAAATACCTCCTCCATTCCTGTCATTATTGAAAGAGATCGTGATAATACCTCTTCTAAAAATAGGACTACTTACTGATAGATCCCTCACTTCCAAAGCAGTCATAGTCAATGAACTAATCACTTATCATAAACTTGATATGATTGGCCTGACTTAAACATAGTTCAAACCTGATGAATATACAGTGGGGAAAAAAAGTATTTAGTCAGCCACCAATTGTGCAAGTTCTCCCACTTAAAAAGATGAGAGAGGCCTGTAATTTTCATCATAGGTACACGTCAACTATGACAGACAAAATGAGGAAAAAAAATCCAGAAAATCACATTGTAGGATTTTTTATGAATTTATTTGCAAATTATGGTGGAAAATAAGTATTTGGTCAATAACAAAAGTTTCTCAATACTTTGTTATATACCCTTTGTTGGCAATGAAACAGGTCAAACGTTTTCTGTAAGTCTTCACAAGGTTTTCACACACTGTTGCTGGTATTTTGGCCCATTCCTCCATGCAGATCTCCTCTAGAGCAGTGATGTTTTGGGGCTGTCGCTGGGCAACACGGACTTTCAACTCCCTCCAAAGATTTTCTATGGGGTTGAGATCTGGAGACTGGCTAGGCCATTCCAGGACCTTGAAATGCTTCTTACGAAGCCACTCCTTCGTTGCCCGGGCGGTGTGTTTGGGATCATTGTCATGCTGAAAGACCCAGCCACGTTTCATCTTCAATGCCCTTGCTGATGGAAGGAGGTTTTCACTCAAAATCACATGATACATGGCCCCATTCATTCTTTCCTTTACACGGATCAGTCGTCCTGGTCCCTTTGCAGAAAAACAGCCCCAAAGCATGATGTTTCCACCCCCATGCTTCACAGTAGGTATGGTGTTCTTTGGATGCAACTCAGCATTCTTTGTCCTCCAAACACGACAAGTTCTATTTTGGTTTCATCTGACCATATGACATATGACATTCTCCCAATCCTCTTCTGGATCATCCAAATGCACTCTAGCAAACTTCAGACGGGCCTGGACATGTACTGGCTTAAGCAGGGGGACACGTCTGCACTGCAGGATTTGAGTCCCTGGCGGCGTAGTGTGTTACTGATGGTAGGCTTTGTTACTTTGGTCCCAGCTCTCTGCAGGTCATTCACTAGGTCCCCCCGTGTGGTTCTGGGATTTTTGCTCACCGTTCTTGGGATCATTTTGACCCCACGGGGTGAGATCTTGCGTGGAGCCCCAGATCGAGGGAGATTATAAATGGTCTTGTATGTCTTCCATTTCCTAATAATTGCTCCCACAGTTGATTTCTTCAAACCAAGCTGCTTACCTATTGCAGATTCAGTCTTCCCAGCCTGGTGCAGGTCTACAATTTTGTTTCTGGTGTCCTTTGACAGCTCTTTGGTCTTGGCCATAGTGGAGTTTGGAGTGTGACTGTTTGAGGTTGTGGACAGGTGTCTTTTATACTGATAACAAGTTCAAACAGGTGCCATTAATACAGGTAACGAGTGGAGGACAGAGAAAACTCTTAAAGAAGAAGTTACAGGTCTGTGAGAGCCAGAAATCTTGCTTGTTTGTAGGTGACCAAATACTTATTTTCCACCATAATTTGCAAATAAATTCATTAAAAATCCTACAATGTGATTTTCTGGATTTTTTTTCCTCATTTTGTCTGTCATAGTTGACGTGTACCTATGATGAAAATGACAGGCCTCTCTCATCTTTTTAAGTGGGAGAACTTGCACAATTGGTGGCTGACTAAATACATTTTTTCCCCACTGTACTGCGTTAAATGAGGCCTCTCCTCCTGGTTACACTAGTGGCCATATCTCCCGCGCATCCTGTAAAGGCGTAGGTTGTTGCTAACATTTATGTCAGCAAATTTCAATTTACTGCGTTCGTCTTTTTAGGTTCTAGTCATGAAATATATGCAGCCTACTCAATCACTTTGTATAGCTACTGTTTACAGGCCTCCTGGGCTGTATACAGTGTTCCTCACTGAGTTCCCTGAATTACTATCGGACCTCGTAGTGATGGCAGATAATATTCACTTTTTTGGTAACTTCAATATTCACATGGAGAAGTCCACAGACCTACTTCAAAAGGCTTTCGGAGTCATAATCGACTCAATGGATTTTGTCCAACATGTCTCGGGACCGACGCATTGCCACAATCATACCCTGACTCTAGTTTTGTCCTGTGGAATAGATATTGTGGATCTCAATGTTTTTCCTCATAATCCTGGACTATTGGACCACCATTTTATTAAGTTTGCAGTTGCAACAAATAATTAGCTCAGACCCTAACGAAGGATTATCAAGAGCCGCTCTATAAATTCTTGGACAACGCAAAGATTCCTAGATTCCCTTCCAGACTCCCTCCACCTACTCAAGTACAAAAATATGTGAACCACCTAACCGAGGATCTAAACGTAACTTTGTGTAATACTCTAGATGTAGTCGCACCGCTAAAAATGACATATATTTGTCTCAAGAAAATACCTGAGCCCTGAAAAAAGCTTCCAGAAAATTGAAACGGAAATTGCTCTCCACCAAATTGGAAGTCTTCTGAATAGCTTGGAAAGACAGTACCGGCCCATATCGCATCTCCCTTTCCTCTAAATTTCTTTGGAAAAAGCTGTTGCTTAGCAACTCACAGCCTTCCTGAAGACAAATAATGTATACGAAACACTCCAGTCTGTTTTAGACCCCATCATAGTGCTGAGACCACACTCGTGAATGTGGTAAATTACCTTTTAATGGCGTCAGACCAAGGCTCTGCGTCTGTTCTTGTGCTCCTAGACCTTAGTGCCACTTTTGACACCATCAATCACCACATTATTTTTGAGAGATTGAAAACCCAAATTGGTCTATGTGGACAAGTTGTTCCCTGGTTGAGATCTTATCCGTCAGAAAGATATCAGTTCGTCTCGGTAGATGGTTTGTCCTCAAATGGTAAGATTTGGTGTTCCTCAAGGTTCCGTTTTAGGACCACTATTGTTTTCAGTATATATGCTACCTCTTGGTGATGTCATTCGGAAACACATTGTCAACTTTCACTGCTATGCAGACAACACACAGCTGTACATTTCAATGAAACATGGTGAAGACCCAAAATTGCCTACCCTGGAAGCCTGTCTTTCAGACATAAGGAAGTGGATGGCGGCAAATGTTTAACTTTTAAACTTGGACAAAACAGACATGCTACTTCTAGGTACCAAGAAACAAAGATATCTGCTGTTTGATCTGACAATTAATCTCGATGGTTGTACAGTCGCCTCAAATAAAAGTGTGAAGGACCTCGCATTACTCTGGACCTTGATCTCTCTTTTGACGAACATATAAAAAATATTTCAGGAGCAGATTTTTTCCATCTTCGTAACATTGCAAACATCTTAAACTTTTTATCTAAAAATTATGTAGAAAAGGTAATCCATGCGTGTGTCACTTCAAGATCAGACTACTGAAATGCTCTACTCTCTGGCTACCTGGATAAAGCACAAAATAAACTTCAGCTAGTGCTAAATACCGCTGCTAGAATCTTGACTAGAACCCCAAAATTCTAACATATTACTCCAGTGCTATCCTCTCTACGCTGGCTTCCTGTTACAGCTAGGGCTGATTTCATGGTATTACTGGCATTACATGGACTTGCTCCTACCTATCACTCCAATTTGGTCCTGCCGTACATACAGTGCATTCGGAAAGTATTCAGACCCCTTGACCTTTTCCAAATTTTGTTGTTACAGCCATACTCTAAAATGGATGATATTGTTTTTTTCCCCCTCATCAATCTACACACAATACCCATAATGACAAAGCAAAAATAGGTTTTTAGAAATGTTTGCAAAAAGAATGTTAAAAAAACCCTGAAATATTTACATAAGTAGTCAGACCCTTTACTTTGTTGAAGCACCTTTTGTATTTGGGGAGTTTCTCCCATTCTTCTCTGCTGATCCTCTCAAGCTCTGTCAGATTGGATGGGGAGCGTCACTGCACAGCTATTTCCAGGTCTCTCCAGCGATGCTCGATCAGGTTCAAGTCTGGGCTCTGGCTGGGCCACTCAAGGACATTCAGAGACTTGTCCTGAAGCCACTCCTGCGTTCTCTTGGCTGTGTGCTTAGTGTCATTGTCTTGTTGGAAGATTAACCTTTACCCCAGTCTGAGGTCTTGAGCACTCTGGAGCAGGCTTTCATCAAGGATCTCTCTGTACTTTGCTCCGTTTATCTTTCCCTCGATCCTGACTTGTCTCCCAGTCCCTGCCACTGAAAAACATCCCCACAGCATGATGCTGCCACCACTACGCTTCACTGTATGGATGGTGCCAGGTTTCCTCCAGACGTGACGCTTGGCATTCAGCCCAAAGAGTTAAATCTTGGTTTCATCAGACCAGAGAATTTTGTTTCTCATGGTCTGATAGTCCTTTAGCTGCCTTTTGGCAAACTCCAAGCGGGCTGTCATGTGTCTTTTACTGAGGAGTTGCTTCCGTCTGGCCACTCTACCATAAAGGCCTGATTCCATCTCCACACAGGAACTCTGGAGTTCTGTCAGAGTGACAATTGGGTTCTTGGTCACCTCCCTGACCAAGGCCCTTCTCCCCCGATTGCTCAGTTTGGCCGCGCGGCCAGCTCTAGGAAGAGTCTTGGTGGTTTCAAACTTCTTCCATTTAGGAATGATAGAGGCCACTGTGTTCTTGGGGACTTTCAATGCTGCATAAATGTTAGTACCCTTCTCCAGATCTGTGCCTCGACACAATCCTGTCTCGGAGCTCTACGGACAATTCCTTCAACCTCATGGCTTGGTTTTTGCTCTGACATGCACTGTCAACTCTGGGACCTTATATAGACGGGTGTGTGCCTTTCCAAATCATGTCCAATCAATTGAATTTACCACAGGTGGACTCCAAGTTGTAGAAACATCTCAAGGATGATCAATTGAAACAGGATGCACCTGAGCTCAATTTAATAATAATAAGTAATTTTTTTGTCATTATGGGGTATTGTGTGTATATTGATGAGGATTTGTATTTATTTAATGCATTTTAGAATAAGGCTGTAACGTAACAAAATGTGGAGAAAGTCAAGGGGTCTGAATACTTTCCGAATGCACTCTACATACACGTATGCTACTTTCACACAAGACGCAGGCCTGCTCATTGTTCCTAGAATTTCTAAGCAAACAGCTGAAGGCAGGGCTTTCTCCTATAGAGCTACATTTTTATGGAATGGTCTGCCGATCCATGTGAGAGACTCGGTCTCAACCTTCAAGTCTTTACTGAAGACTCACCTCTTCAGTAGGTCCTATGATTGAGTGTAGTCTTGCCCAGTGTTGCGAAGGTGAACGGTAAGGCACTGGAGTGACAAACCACCCTTGCTGTCTTTGCCTGGTTGGCTCCCCTTTCTCCACTGGGATTCTCTGCCTCTGACCATATTACGGGGGGCTGAGTCACTGGCTTGCTAGTGCTCTCCCATGCCATTCCAAGGAGTGTTGCATCACGTCTTGCCAGGCTTTTTTTGCTATACTCGACTTGAGAAGGAGGAGAGGGTTATCTTTCTGTCCGGTCTTGCGCCCCTTCATGCTTGTGTGGTGAGAGAGATCTTCATGGGCTATACTCTTGCATCAGGGTAGTAAGTTGGGGGTCTGTTGATATCCCTCTGGTGGTGTGGGGGCTGTGCTCCGGCAAAATGGGTGGGGTTATATCCTGCCTGGTTGGCCCTGTCCAGGGGTATCGTCGGACGGTGCCACAGTGTCCCCCGACCTCCCCTGTCTCTGTCCCCAGTATCTATGCTGCAATAGTCTATGTGCCGGGGGGCTAGGTTCAATCTGTCCTATCTGGTGTATTTCTCCTGTCTTATCTGGTGTCCTGTGTGATCTTAAATATGCTCCCTCTAACTCTCCTCTAACTCTCCTCTAACTCTCTCTCTCTCTCTCTCTCTCTCTCTCTCTCTCTCTCTCTCTCTCTCTCTCTCTCTCTCTCTCTCTCTCTCTCTCTCTCACACAGTAAGTCAAAAGGTTTTGTTATATTTCAGTCTTCTGTGATGTATAGAACGTGTAAAATTGGGATCCAAATTCAAAATGGAATACATTTCAACTCTATATCGGACATGGTATAGTTGTCTTCTTTTTTTAAGCCCATAACCATGTGTGTGAGGTGTATACTTTTGTTTGAAAGTACATTTGCTTAATGAGGAGCAACCAGACGCTGCACTTGACACATTTATGAAATTGCTTATTCCAGTTACTAATAAGCATGCACCCATTAAGACAATTACTGTAAAGACTGTTTAAATCCCAGTGGATTGATAAGGAATTGAAAAATTGTATGGTTGAGAGGAATGAGGGAAAAGGAATGGCAAATAAGTCAGCCTGCACAACTGATTAGCAAACGTACTGCAAATTGAGAAATCATGTGACTAAACTGAATGAAAAGAAGAAGAAACAATATAATGTTAGTAACAAGCTTTGGAGCACCTTAAATGAAATTTGGAGGAAAAAGGCAAACTCAGCTCCATCATTAATTGAAACCCGATGGCTCATTCATCACCAAACCCACTAATATTGTAATTACTTTAATTATTTTTTCATTGGTAAGATTAGCAAACTTAGGCATGACATGCCAGCAACAAACGCTGACACTACACATCCAAGCAGAACTGATCAAACTATGAAAGACAAGCATTGTAATTTAGAATTCCGTAAAGTGAGTGTGGAAGAGGTGAAAAAAATATTGTTGTCTATCAACAATGACAAGCCACCGGGGTCTGACAACATGGATGGAAAATTACTGAGGATAATAGTGGACGATATTGCCAATCCTATTTGCCATATCTTCAATCTAAGCCTACTAGAAAGTGTGTGCCCTCAGGCCTGGAGTAATTCCACTATCCAAGAATGGTAAAGCCTCCTTTACTAGCTCAAATTGTCAACAAATCAACCTATTACCAACCCTTAGTAAACTCTTGGAAAAAAATAGTTTTTGACCAGATACAATGCTATTTTACTGTTAACAAATTGACAAGAGACTTTCAGCATGCTTATAGGGAAGGACATTCAACAAGCACGGCACTTACACAAATGACTGATGATTGGTTGAGAGAAATTGATGATAAAAAGATTGTGAGAGCTGTTTTGTTAGACTTCAGTGTGGCTTTTGACATTATCGATCATAGTCTGCTGATGGAAGAACGCATGTGTTTACACCCCCTGCTATATTGTGGATAAAGAGTTACCTGTCTAACAGAACACAGAGGGTGTTCTTTAATTGAAGCCTCACCAACATAATCCAGGTAAATTCAGGAATTCCCCATTGCAGCTGTCTAGGCCCCTTACTTTTTTCAATCTTTACTAATGACATGCCACTGGCTTTGAGTAAAGCCTGTGTGTCTATGTATGCGGATGATTCAACACTATACACGTCAGCTACCACAGCAACTGAAATGACTGCAACACATAACAAAGTGCTACCATTTCGGGAATGGGTCGCAAGGAATAAGTTATTCTAAAATATTTCAAAAACTAAAAACGTTGTAGTTGGGACATATCATTCACTAAACAATAAACCTCAACAAAATCTTGTAATAAATTATGTGGAAATTGAGCAAGTTGAGGTGACTAAACTGCTTGGAGTAACCCTGGATTGTTAACTATCATGGTCAAAACATGTTGATACAACAGTAGCTAAGATGGGGAAAAGTCTGTCCATCGTAAAGCACTGCTCTGGCTTTTTAACAACACTATCAACAAGGCAGGTCCTACAGGCCCTAGTTTTGTCGCACCTGGACTACTGTTCAGTCGTGTGGTCAGGTGCCACAAAGAGGGACCTCTGAAAATTACAGTTGGCTCAGAACAGGGCAGGACGGCTGGCCCTTAAACTTACATGGAGAGCTAACATTAATAATCTGCATGTAAATCTCTCATGGCTCAAAGTGGAGGAGAGATTGACTTCATCACTACTTGTTTTTGTAAGAAGTGTTGACATGCTGAATGCACCGAGGTGTCTGTTTAAACTACTAGCACACAGCTTGGACACCCATGCATACACCACAATCAATTCCAACAAAGGTCTCTTCGCAATCCCACGTCAAGAACAGACCATGGGAGGTGCACAGTACTACATAGAGCCATGGCTACATGGACAGTGGGGGAAAAAAGTATTTAGTCAGCCACCAATCGTGCAAGTTCTCCCACTTAAAAATATGAGAGAGGCCTGTAATTTTCATCATAGGTACATGACAACTATGACAGACAAATTGAGGAAAAAGAATCCAGTAAATCACATTGTAGGATTTTTTATGAATTTATTTGCAAATTATGGTGGAAGATGAGTATTTGGTCACCTACAAACAAGCAAGATTTCTGGCTCACACAGACCTGTAACTTCTTCTTTAAGAGGCTCCTCTGTCCTCCACTCGTTACCTGTATTAATTTCACCTGTTTGAACTTGTTATCAGTATAAAAGACACCTGTCCACAACCTCAAACAGTCACATTCCAAACTCCACTATGGCCAAGACCAAAGAGCTGTCAAAGGACACCAGAAACAAAATTGTAGACCTGCACCAGGCTGGGAAGACTGAATCTGCAATAGGTAAGCAGCTTGGTTTGAAGAAATCAACTGTGGGAGCAATTATTAGGAAATGGAAGACATACAAGACCACTGATAATCTCCCTCGATCTGGGGCTCCACGCAAGAACTCACCCCGTGGGGTCAAAATGATCACAAGAACGGTGAGCAAAAATCACAGAACCACACGGGGGGACCTAGTGAATGACCTGCAGAGAGCTGGGACCAAAGTAACAAAGCCTACCATCAGTAACACACTACGCCGCCAGGGACTCAAATCCTGCAGTGCCAGACGTGTCCCCCTGCTTAAGCCAGTACATGTCCAGGCTCGTCTGAAGAGTGCATTTGGATGATCCAGAAGAGGATTGGGAGAATGTCATATGGTCAGATGAAACCAAAATATAACTTTTTGGTAAAAACTCAACTCGTCGTGTTTGGAGGACAAAGAATGCTGAGTTGCATCCAAAGAACACCATACCTACTGTGAAGCATGGGGGTGGAAACATCATGCTTTGGGGCTGTTTTTCTGCAAAGGGACCAGGACGACTGATCCGTGTAAAGGAAAGAATGAATGGGGCCATGTATCGTGAGATTTTGAGTGAAAACCTCCTTCCATCAGCAAGGGCATTGAAGATGAAACGTGGCTGGGTCTTTCAGCATGACAATGATCCCAAACACACCGCCCGGGCAACGAAGGAGTGGCTTCGTAAGAAGCATTTCAAGGTCCTGGAGTGGCCTAGCCAGTCTCCAGATCTTAACCCCATAGAAAATCTTTGGAGGGAGTTGATAGTCCGTGTTGCGCAGCGACAGCCGCAAAACATCTCTGCTCTAGAGGAGATCTGCATGGAGGAATGGGCCAAAATACCAGCAACAGTGTGTGAAAACCTTGTGAAGACTTACAGAAAACGTTTGACCTGTGTCATTGCCAACAAAGGGTATATAACAAAGTATTGAGAAACTTTTGTTATTGACCAAATACTTATTTTCCACCATAATTTGCAAATAAATTCATTAAAAATCCTACAATGTGATTTTCTGGATTTTTTTTCTCATTTTGTCTGTCATAGTTGACGTGTACCTATGATGAAAATTACAGGCCTCTCTCATCTTTTTAAGTGGGAGAACTTGCACAATTGGTGGCTGACTAAATACTTTTTTCCCCCACTGTAACTGATGCAAGCAGTAGAATCAGATTTAAAAAACATGTAAAAATACACCTTATGGAACAGCGGGGACTGTGAAGAGACACACACACAGGCACAGACACACATACACATGATAAGACTTGCACTCTACACACACGTACACATGGATTTTGTATTGTAGATATGTGGTAGTAGAGTAGTGGCCTGAGGGAACACACTTAATGTGTTGTGAAAAGTGTTATGAAATGTAAAGTCATGTAATATTTTAAATTGTATATGACTGTCTTAATATTGCTGGACCCCAGGAAGAGTAACTGCTGCCTTTGCAGCAGCTAATAGGGATATTTAATAAATACAAATACAAATGTATGTGTTATATATATAAATACAGTAGAAGAGGAGGGGAGGGGGGTGTGGAGGGAGCCATATAGTTGTGTTTATGTATCCAGGGTGCAAAGGGGTTTAGAGCAGTGTGTGTGTGTGTGTGTATGTGTGTGTACTCAAAAAATGCTGGGTTAAAAACAACCCAATTTGGGTAAATATTGGACAGAGCACACCTTTTGTTATTTTGACCAGCCAAATATATATTCTGG
Source organism: Coregonus lavaretus (assembly GCF_964263955.1). Classification (NCBI taxonomy): domain Eukaryota; kingdom Metazoa; phylum Chordata; class Actinopteri; order Salmoniformes; family Salmonidae; genus Coregonus; species Coregonus lavaretus. Next base: position 35,377,067 of record NC_140008.1, on the reverse strand, counting down.
CCACACACACACACTCAGTTGGTTTGTTGAGTTATTGATGCTGGGTTAATGAGCTATAACTCATCGGGTCAGATAAGAAGACTGGGGACGTGGCGTAATAGGGGCGTGGCCAGAATATATATTTGAAAGCCATGCCACCAATAGGCCTCGCCTCCTGAAAATAAACCAATTACCCAAACATGGGTTAATTTAACCATCAGTTGGGTTTTTATTCATTTTCATGCTGGGTTGACCCAGCAGCTGGGTCTTTTTTTAATGTTATTTTCAGGAGGCGTGGCATATCGGGGGTGTGAACTACAGTAGTCATTTTTTTCCCACCCGTGAGAGTAAATGTAACTCCTGTAATAACATTACTATTTAAATAGTTTAACAGAGTGGTAACAGTACCAACATTGGCACTTGAAGAACTCATACTCTTATGTAAGCCTCATAAAAATGCAGAAGTGTGTTTTTTCTTCTTAATCTTCGATGACAATACAGCAGAACAGATCAACCGGAATTACATTTTCTCTCATGTCTGGCCAAAAATACCTATCTGAAAGCCACACCCCTAATTCCGAATTCTTAAGGTTAGGCATTAACTCTGAATGATGAAGGTAAGAGTTAAGGTTTGGGATAGGCTTAAAACAAAAATATCAAAAACAACTTTCCATTGCAGGATTAGAACATGCAACCTTTGGAACCAGAGGTAACCATCTGCCAGTGACAAAGGTTGCATATTCAAATCCAGTGATTGATGTTTTTGATATTTTTGTTTAGGCATTAACTCCAAATCTGTAAGGTTTGGCATTAACTCCGAATGGTTAAGGTAAGGGTTAAGGTTTGGGATGGGCTCAACCCTTTGAAACGTACCAACACACATGGTGTTACATTCTACAGTGGTCCCTGCAGCGTACGCTCAAACCGGTGTGAATGCTTATTTAGCACGTCCAGTTTCGATTGATGCAACAGTCAGCGTTTGAACTGGCCTCAATGTATTTTCACAGAAACATTTTGCACAAACACAGTCCTTACAACGTTATGTATTTTTTTATGCAATGTTCAGACATTCACAGAAGTAGTGACAGTTTAACCCAATCATCCAAATCTGAAAATGTAGGCTGCATTAGCATTCGTGCTAACTGAGGAAGATTGATGTAACACAAGCGGTCATATATTAGGCTGAAAGAAACCATAATATGAATTAGCTAATAGCAATTACTATTCACAATTCATCACATCACAGGTGAGCTCACCATTGATCTAAATTATTGAGTAAAACACTTATTGAGTAAAAATAATCTGACCATGGGTCGTTTGTGCGCTCCGCCATGTTTGTTTTTTCGCGTCAACCAAAGATAAGAAGAGGAGACAAGATGAGTTTGGTCTGTTTGCAGTATGCATGTTGAAGGGGGTGTGTCGTCTACCATCCTTCACTTCCCTTCTTTCACCTCTGGAAGTTTACTCGAAAGATGAGTGAACCATCCCTTCACCTCATTTTGTTATAGCATCTTTGGTCTGACAGACATTTACGTGACACCCAGAATGCATTGTATAATGTCAACAAACATGGCGACACACATAGCTGGCAAACAGCTAAGCATTAACTGATCATAATCAGTACAACCTTCAAAAAAGTATTTTACTCACATAATATGTGTTCATTACAATCTATGCAGGAATTGGAATGCATGATTTGTCACAAGTACTTGAAAACGTGAATAAAACTGTAAATACATTATTCTCCATACATACTGTACATACATACATACATACATACATACATACATACATACATAGACATACATACATACATACATACGGTATGCTAAAGTAGAAACAACAACAAGATATACAGAAAATAAGGCACTTACTTTGATAGGAACGCACACATGTCCAAAGTTATTATTTGTAAGGAAAACAACAATGAAAGCAATGCGAGCGCCAGCCAGGAAATGTGCCAGGGGGGAAAAGTTTGTATAAGATGTGCGCAAATGTGTGCATGCCTGATCTGCGGAAACATTGGGGAAGTGCTTGGGCTCTCCTCAAAGGGAGAAGTTTGTCAGGCTCGGTAAAGCCTCAAACATAAATAGTCCACACCTGTGAAATGGGCTACTTCTATGTGAATTATTGAGGAGGCGGAACATACCTCAATTCAAACTGTTGTTAGAAAATAAAATGTTTTAGAAAATCATTTGAAATTGACAAGTTGAAATAGCCCATAGATAATTAGCAGGCAGCCTGTCTTGGTTTGAGGGCAGCACCGGTTAACTGTCCTGTTGCGTAACAATCACATTTTGGAACAGTCAGTGCATTCTAACATCACGCGCATAAAATAAGTAATGCTGGGGTGACCGTTAGAGATATTTGGAACTCACGTGTGAAAATATCAAAAACAACTTTCTATTTCTGGATTCCAACATTCAACCTTGGGAACCAGAGGCAGATGCTTACACCCATCCACCATCCCTGTCCACAACACCCTAGCAAAACTCAAACCTACTTGAAGGTAACAGCGCTCACTATCACTATTGGCTCCAGTAGCCGATTTCCATGTTATCTCCCTACGTCCTCAGACATGGATGGACATTGAATACTGAATTGTATCATGGGTGACCTACATACCTACCTACCTACCTACCTACCTGCCTTTTCTATCTCTCTCTCTCTCTCTCTCTCTCTCTCTCTCTCTCTCTCTCTCTCTCTCTCTCTCTCTCTCTCTCTCTCTCTCTCTCTCTCTCTCTCTCTCTCTCTCTCTCTCTCTCTCTCTCTCTCTCTCTCTCTCTCTCTCTCTCTCTCTCTCTCTCTCTCTCTCTCTCTCTCTCTCGCTCTCTCTCTTTCTTTCTCTAACTCTTTCGATCTCCTGCCCTTTTCTTTATCTCTCCCTACCATACACACAAAAAGCGTGTTTCTCTCAAATGTTGTGCACACATTTGTTTACATCCCTGTTAGTCAGCATTTTGGGGCCTGGCTCCCAAGTGTGTGGGCCTCTGCCCAGTCATGTGAAATCCATAGATTAGGGCCTAATTTATTTATTTCAATTGACTGATTTCCTTATTTGAACTGTAACTCAGCAAAATCTTTGAAATTGTTGCATGTTGCTTTTAAATGTTTGTTCAGTACAGTATGATATGTTACATTTCATATGGTATGTATTAATTTGTGGATGTGCTTCGTCCATTTCGTATGATATGTTAGGAATTACAATTTGTATGATATGTTACGAATTTGCAATTCGTACAATATGTTACGAATTGCAATTCGTAATAATATGTTACGAATTTGCAAAACGTATAATATGTAACAATTCCAATTTTTGTGGCTAACATTAGATGGTGGCTAACACTAATGTTAGCTAGGTAGCTAAAGCTAGCTAGGCTAGGGGTTAGGATTAACATTTCCCTAACCCCTAACACACGTTAGGGTTAGGAAAAGGTTAGCTAACATTCTAAGTAGTTGCAAAGTAGCTAAAACAGTAGTAAGTAGTTGCACATTTGCTAAAATGGTCCGAACCGAGATTCGAACAGTCAACCTTTTGGTTGCTAGATGTTCACATTATATGCCTCCCCATCCACCCACACCAACCAACCAACCAACAACCACCCACCCACCCTAGTTTAGTTTTTGCCATAAGTAATCCTCTTTCTTATGTAACCATACCAAACATAACATATCATACTACACTGAACAACAATAAATACACAACATGCAACAATTTCAAAGATTTTACTGAGTTACAGTTAACATAAGGAAATCAGTCAATTGAAATGAACTCATTAGGCCCTAATCTATGGTTTTCACATGACTGGGAATACAGATATGCATCGGTTGGTCACAGATACCTTAACAAAAGGTAAGGGTGTGGATCAGAAAACCAGTCAGTATCTGGTGTGACCTCATTTGCCTCATTGAGCGCAACACATCTCCTTCGCATAGAGTTGATCAGGCTGTTGATTGTGGCCTGTGGAATGTTGTCTCACTCCTCTTCAATGGCTGTGTGAAGTTGCTGGATATTGGCGGGAACTGGAACACGCTGTCATTCACAGCAATACTGAGCATCCCAAACATGTCTGGTGAGTATGCAGGCCATGGAAGAAATGTGACATTTTCAGCTTCCAGGAATTATGTACAGATCCTTGCGACATGGGGCAGTGCATTACATGCTGAAACATGAGGTGATGGCAGCTGATGAATGGTACAACAATGGGCCTCAGGATCTCGTCACAGTATCCCTGTGCATTCAATTTGCCATTGATAAAATGCAATTGTGTTCGGTGTTTGTAGATTATGCCTACCCATACCATAATCTCACCACTACAATTGGGCACTCTGTTCACAATGTTGACATCAGCAAACCGCTCGCCCGCACAACGCCATACACGCTGTCTGCCATCTGCCCGGTACAGTTGAAACCGGGATTCATCCATGAAGATCAAACTTCTCCAGCATGCCAGTGGCCATCGAATGTGAGCATTTGCCCACTGAAGTCGGTTACGACGCCGAACTGCAGTCAGGTCAAGACCCTGGTGAGGACGACGAGTATGCAGATGAGCTTCTTCTTCGGTTGTGCCAACCCACAGTTTCATCATCTGTCCGGGTGGCTGGTCTCAGATTATCCTGCAGATGAAGAAGCCATATGTGGAGGTCCTGGGCTGGTATGGTTACACGTGATCTGCAGTTTTGAGGCCGGTGGTACGCAATGCCAAATTCTCTAAAACGACGTTGGAAGTAGCTTATGGTTGAGAAATAAACATTCAATTATCTGGCAACAGCGCTAGTGAACATTCCTGCAGTCAGCATGCAAAATGCAGGCTCCCTCAAAACTTGAGACATCTGTGGCATTGTGTTGTGTTACAACACTGCACATTTTAGAGTGGCCTTTTATTGTCCCAAGCTCAAGGTGCACCTGTGTAATGATCATGCTGTTTATTCAGCTTCTTGATATGCCACACCTGTCAGGTAGATGGATTATTTTGGCAAAGCGGAAATGCCCACTAACAGGGATGTAAACAAATTGTTGCCCAAAATTTGAGAGAAATAAGCTTTTTGTGTGTATGGACAATTTCTGGGATCTTTTATTTCAGCTCATTAAACCTGGGACCAACACTATACATGCTGCGTTTATATTTTTGTTCAGTGTAATTTCAGTGTCCCGGATTTTCATTTCATACATTTATGTTACGTCAAATATCACCTGTTATAATACAATGGTTACCATCTCAATTAAAAGGTATTTGAAAGCTCAGGAATATATCAAACGGAAAAAATAAGTATGACTGTTTATACGAAAAGGCATACACACAAACACACACAAGCATGCTCGCAAGCACAAACACATAGACACACTCACACCCTCTCACATACACACACTTTCATCGTGTTTCCTGGGTGGTTGTTTTGATGCCTGGAGGGACATGTGGGGCTGGGATAATTTATTCTGAAAATGAAAAATACTCTAAATGTATTTTATTACCATTATTATCTCCCCCCGCCCCCGCCCCCGCCCCCGCCTCTTTCTCTATCTCTATCTCCTCTCGCTCTCCACACTTGAAGCTAATGCATTTCCATAAGGCAGAGCAGAGGAATAATTCAAAACCTAGATCACTCTTATTTCTAGTTTGAAGTTTTATTTGTCGTATGCACTGTACACGCATGGTATACATCGTCCAAATAAAAACTTACTTGCAGGTTCCTTCTCGACGATGCAACAACAATAAGAAATAATGAAGTAAATGGCTCAGTACAATAGAATAAACATTTCATAATACAGGAAGGCACAATTTATAGTCCAATATTTACACGTGTATTGGGGAAGGGGGGGATGGGTGCAGTGTATAAACTGAGCCGTATACTGTAATAACAGTCTGGTAGCAGCTGTGATGTGCGTGTGTGTGTTGTGTGGATGTGTGCATGAGTGAGTGCATGTAGGTACTAGTGAGCATTTCTTGTAGTGGAGAACTGTTTGGAGCTGTTACAAAGTCATTAATAATAATTTGTTTTTTCAGGTGAATACATTAGGATATAAAGGGGGAACATAGATACATTCAATACAATTCATGAGTTGAATCAAAACCTATGTTTAAACCCTTTTTCCTGCTTAGAGGCTTCACATATTTGGCAGAAATCTTGTGACATAAAACACTACCTTTCTTTCCTTACATTTATTATACTGTTGTTTATTGTTATATCATATACTAAGCATTTAACATATAAATTAGACATTTACCTTGATCCTGTGAAATTCCGGGATATTGCTGTCAGACTCTTTTTTCTATCTCAGAAGTGTACTGTAACCTGGTAACATTTCGTATATCCCTATGTTACGGTGTGAAAACAGTTTTCATGGGCAAACATATCCAAAATAATGTATGTGACTGCAAAATCCAATGCTTCAAACAGAAAGAGTAACTTTAACATGATTAATATAACAAAAATCGAGACTGTCATTAACAAGGTTCTTCAATAATTACGCATAATAGTTGATGTCTAGCTGTTTAGTTAGGTGGTGACATTATCCCCCAACATCAGCTGATTCAGGAAAATATTTTCTGAATGACAGTCAAGTGATAAAGAGCTTGTGCAGTACTGCATGCGATTTAACAACCGCCAAAGTGCGAGAATTAATGTTGATCTCGAGGATTAACAGGACATTTTGGTGGCAGTGAAGATAACTAGCCCACTTTGTGGACAACATTAAATCAAGATTCCTGAGGTAAGATTACGGCCAGTGTACGTTTTGATAGTTTGTTTTCCGATCTAAAACGAAGTAATCGGGAAAGTGAAAACGGCCTTCTTAGTTGTTTTTTTTATAAAAAATCGTTTTTGCATAAACTGTTAAACTAAAACACAACTTGATATTTTGATGTTCAAATGTGGGTAGGGTTAAATGTGGAATGCCTGGTCAAATGCACAGCCAACACTTCCTGTCATTTCAAAGTAGGAGGTCACCTTTCTAACGCCATTCTAAGAATCTGTTAATATATTATCTTTTAAATAATTCATTAATAGCTGCCCATACTGTGCCACAGTGCCAAGAAAAGGTAACATTTCTCAATTTCTAAATAAGATTTAGTGTGTATTGACTTATTAATAAACTGCTATTACTGTAAATGGTTAGCTGACTGATAAATCCTAGCTACCTAGCTAATCATTGTTAATCATATTGAATGATACTATACAGCCAAAACAACAGTATCTACTGGCGCCGGAGGAGATGGCTGCCGTTTTACGGCCCCTTAACCAATTGTGCTATTATGTGTGTTTTTTCGCGTTATTTGTCATTTATTCATAATGTTTCTGCCACCGTCTCTTATGACCAAAAAGAGCTTCTGGATATCAGGACAGCCATTACTCACCTCGTATTGGACAACGTTTTTTCTTCAACGAGTCAGACGCAAAGGATATTCTACAGACACCCGAGAAGGCCCAAATCCCAGTCATTTGCATGAGAAAGGACGGATATATCGTGGACGTAGGTCTGGGTGCTTTGTAAGGATCTGACGGCGAGCGAGTAATCTGCCTTTACCATCAGTCCTATTAGCCAACGTACAATCATTGAAAAACTAAATATACGACCTACGATCACGGATATCCTACAAACGGGACATTAAAAACTGTAATATCTTATGTTTCACCGAGTCGTGGCTGAACGACGACATGGATAACATACAGCTGCCGGGATATACGCTACATCGGCAGGACAGAACGGCTGACTCCGGTAAGACAAGGGGTTGCGGTCTGTGTATATTTGTAAACAACGGCTGGTGCACAAAATCAAATACTAAGGAAGTCTCGAGGTTTTGCTGGCCTGAGGTAGAGTATCTTATGATAAGCTGTAGACCACACTATTTACCAAGAGAGTTTTCATCTATATTTTTTGTAACTGTCTATTTACTACCACAAACCGATGCTGCCACTAAGACTGCATTCAATGAGCTGTATAAGGCCATAAGCAAATAGGAAAACGCTCATCCAGAGGCAGCGCTCCTAGTGGCCGGGGACTTTAATGCAGGGAAACTTAAATTTGTTCTACCTCATTTCTACCAGCATTTTAAATGTGCAACAAGAGGAAAAAAAAACTCTAGACCACCTTTACTCCACACACAGAGACGGGTACAAAGCTCTCCCTCGCCCTCCATTTGGCAAATCTGACCATAACTCTATCCTCCTGATTCCTGCTAATAAGCTAAAACTAAAGCAGGAAGCACCAGTGACATGGTTAACAAGGAAGTGGTCAGATGACGCAGATGCTAAGCTACAGGACTGTTTTGCTAGCACAGACTGAAATATGTTCCGGGATTCTTCCGATGGCATTGAGGAGTATACTACATCAGAAAATGGCTTCATCAATAAGTGCATCGATGACGTCGTCCCCACAGTGACCGTACATACCCCAACAAGAAGCCATAGATTACAGGCAACAATCGCACTGAGCTAAAAAAAAATCAAGGAGCGGGTCTCTAACCCGGACACTTATAAGAAATCACTCCGACGAACCATCAAACAGGCAAATAGTCAATACAGGACTAAGATTGAATCGTACTGCACCGGCTCCGATGCTCGTCGGATGTGGCAGGGCTTGCAAACTATAACAGACTACAAAGGGAAGCACAGTCGTTAGCTGCCCAGTGACACGAGCCTACCAGACGAGCTAAATCACTTCTATGCTCACTTCGAGGCAAGCAACACTGAAGCATGCATGAGAGAATCAACTGTTCCGGATGACTATGTGATCACCCTCTCCGTAGCTGATGTGAGTAAGACTTTTAAGCAGGTCAACATTCACAAGGCCACAGGGCCAGACGGAATACCAGGACGCGTACTCTGAGCATCTCTATTGCTCTCCACACTGCCCTATCCCACCTGGACAAGAGGTACACCTACGTGACAATGCTATTTATTGACTACAGCTCAGCGTTCAACACCAAAGTGCCCTCAAAGCTCATCACTAAGCTAAGGACCCTGGGACTAAACACCTCCCTCTGCAACTGGATCGCCAGGTGGTAAGGGTAGGTAACAACACATCTGCCACGCTGATCCTCACCACGGGGGCCCCTCAGGGCTGCGTGCTCAGACCCCTCCTGCACTCCCTGTTCACCCATGACTGCATGGCCAGGCACGACTCCAACACCATCATTAAGTTTGCCGACGACACAACAGTGGTAGGCCTGATCACCGACAACGATGAGACAGCCTATAGGGAGGAGGTCAGAGACCTGGCTTTGTGGTACCAGGATAACAACCTCTCCCTCAATGTGATCAAGACAAAGGAGATGATTGTGGACTACAGGGGGAAAAAAGAGGACTGAGCACGCCCCCATTCTCATCGACGGGGCTGTAGTGGAACAGGTTGAGAGCTTCAAGTTCCTTGGTGTCCACATCACCAACAAACTATCACGGTCCAAACACACCAAGACAGTCGTGAAGAGGGCGCGACAACGCCTATTCCCCCTCAGGAGACTGAAAAGATTTGGCATGGGTCCTCAGATCCTCAAGAAGTTCTACAGCTGCACCATTGAGAGCATCTTGACTGGTTGCATCACTGCCTGGTAAGGCAACTGCTCGGCCTTTGACCGCAATGCACTACAGAGGGTAGTGCGTATGGCCCAGTACATCACTGGGGCCAAGCTTCCTTCCATCCAGGACCTCTATACCAGGCGGTGTCAGTGGAAGCCCTAAAAATTGTTGAAGACTCCAGCCACCCTAGTCATAAACTGTTCTCTCTGCTACCGCACGGCAAGCGGTACCGGAGCGCCAAGTCTAGGTCGAAAAGGCTTCTTAACAGCTTCTACCCCCAAGCCATAAGACTCCTGAACAGCAAATCATGGCTACCCGGACTATTTGTATTGTCCCCACACCCCACCCCCTCTTTCATGCTGCTGCTACTCTCTGTTTATTATCTATGCATAGTCACTTTAACTCTACATATTACCACAATTACCTCGACTAACCTGTGCCCAGCACATTGACTCTGTACCGGTACCCCCTGTATACAGCCTCCGTACTGTTATTTTATTTTACTGCTGCTCTTTAATTCTTTATTATTTGTATATTTTACTCATCTATTTTTTACTCAACACTTTTTTATTTTTTAACTGCTTTGTTGGTTAAGGGCTTGTAAGTAAGCATTTCACTGTAAGGTCTACACCTGTTGTATTCGGCTCATGTGGCAAATATAATTTGATTTGCTTTGATTAGACTTGAGCTATGCCCAAGCTATAGTTAGCCATCACTGGAATGAATCAAGGGTGTGAATAGTAGACATGTACATATATCCTTTCACTGTTTACAACAGGTCTCCAGCTACCCAGACCTGTCTGATCAGCCTGATGGGGTGCTGTGGGTTTGTCCAGCTTACACCTGTGCAAATCTGTGTCTGTATAGCAATGGAATTAAACATCCAACCAATGCCTCAAGTGTCGTGCTGTAGGTCCACCACACAACCAAAGGGTTGTGGGGTCCCGTCCAAAAACAACCCCTTGACCCTACCCCTCGACACTTGAGGAGATCTGAGAGAATTGGACATGAGTAAGCAATAACACCAACATTCCACCAAGCTTATCAGAGAGTAAGATGGAGCTCTCATCATGTCAACACCCATCAATCCCACTCAGATTTCCAAAAGTCTATACTCTGGGCAATAGGGGCTAAGGGTTGTTTCTGGACAGGACATGGGTATTATGGTAGCTCAGTCAGTCACTCTGGCACTGTCATTTTTTTTTTATAGCTGCCAAATACTTGCTTCCTCTGTCCTTGTGAGAATCTCAATTGCATTTCCTTGATTTGTTGCATCCTCTCTCCTTGTCTCCTTCTCAAAACGCATTGGATGAGAAGGTCAGAGGTCCGGACCCTCTCACCTCATCCAATGGGTTTTGAGAAGGCAGTGAGGAGAGAGGATGTGAGGAATGAAGGAAATGCAATTGAGATTCTCCCCTTGTGTCCTCCATTCCTCGCCTCCCTCTCAAAGCATTTTGGGGGAGAGGAGGGAAGGTTCCTCCCCTCGGGCTCCAATACACTTTCAAGGGGAGGCAAGTTGTGGAGGAAACAAGGACGACGGAAGCAAGAATGTGATGTCTAGTTTTCACACATACACACACACTGCTTGAAGAGTTTACTGATTATAATGACATCATTATTGGTTATTATTATTGTCAATGATTTTGTTGACAGAACCCATTGTATTATATTACTGCATAAAAGTATTATATACACTTTAAAAATATATATAAATGCTGTTGTTTATATTTTTCATTCTTCTGGAATATTTAGCATTGCTATAAATTATAGAGAAGTTGCCTAAAGCACAATGTGGCATTTTGAATGACATGTACAGTGGCTTGTGAAAGTATTAACCCCCCTTGGCATTTTTCCTATTTTGTTGCCTTACAACCTGGAATTAAAATGGATTTTTTTGGGGGTTTGTATCATTTGATTAAACAACATGCCTACCACTTTGAAGATGCAAAATATTTTTTCTTGTGAAACAAACAAGAAATAAGACAAAAAAACAGAAAACTTGAGCGTGCACAACTATTCACCCCCCCCAAAGTCAATACTTTGTAGAGCCACCTTTTGCAGCAATAACAGCTGCAAGTCTCTTGGAGTATGTCTCTATAAGCTTGGCACATCTAGCCACTGGGATTTTTGCCCATTCATTCAAGGCAAAACTGCTCCAGCTCCTTCAAGTTGGATGGGTTCTACTGGTGTACAGCAATCTTTAAGTCATACCACAGATTCTCAATTGAATTGAGGTCTGGGCTTTGACTAGGCCATTCCAAGACATTTAAATGTTTCCCCTTAAACCACTCGAGTGTTGCTTTAGCAGGATGCTTAGGGTCATTGTCCTGCTGGAAGGTGAACCTCCGTCCCAGTCTCAAATCTCTGGAAGACTGAAACAGGTTTCCCTCAATAATTTCCCTGTATTTAGCGCCATCCATCATTCCTTCAATTCTGACCAGTTTCCCAGTCGCTGCCGATGAAAAACATCCCCACAGCATGATGCTGCCACCACCATGCTTCACTATGGGGATGGTGTTCTCGGGGTGATGAGAGGTGTTGGGTTTGCGCCAGACATAGTGTTTTCCTTGATGGCCAAAAAGCTCAATTTTAGTCTCATCTGACCAGAATACCTTCTTCCATATGTTTGGGGAGTCTCCCACATGCCTTTTGGCATTCACCAAACATGTTTGTTTATTTTTGTCTTGAAGCAATGGCTTTTTTTCTGGCCACTCTTCCGTAAAGCCCAGCTCTGTGGATTGTACGGCTTAAAGTGGTCCTATGGACAGATACTCCAATCTCCGCTGTGGAGCTTTGCAGATCCTTCAGGGTTATCTTTGGTCTCTTTGTTGGCTCTGATTAATGCCCTCCTTGCCTGGTCCGTGAGTTTTGGTGGGCAGCCCTCTCTTGGCAGGTTTGTTGTGGTGCCATATCCTTTAAATTTTTTAATAATGGATTGAATGGTGCTCCGTGGGATGTTCAAAGTTCCGGATATTTTTTTATAACCCAACCCTGATCTGCATTTCTCCACAACTTTCTCCCTGCCCTGTTTGGAGAGCTCCTTGGTCTTCACGGTGCCCCTTGCTTGGTGGTGCCCCTTTCTTAGAGGTGTTGCTGACTCTTTGACCTTTCAGAACAGGTGTATATATACTGAGATCATGTAACACTTAGATTGCACACAGGTGGACTTTATTTAACTAATTATGTGACTTCTGAAGGTAATTGGTTGCACCAGATCTTATTTAAGTGCTTCATCGCAAAGGGGCTGAATACATATGCAAGCACCAATTTTCCGTTATTTATTCTTTAGAAATTTTTTTAATAAGTAATTTTTTTCATTTCACTTCACCAATATGGACTATTTTGTGTCTGTCCATTACATGAAATACAAATAAAAATCCATTTAAATTACAGGTTGTAATGCAACAAAATAGGAAAAATGGCAAGGAGGATGAATACTTTTGCAAGGTACTGTAGATGTTTTGATGTTGCTAGGAGTTATGGTCTCATTGTGACTACCTAGACTCTTATTCCTTTAACTACACATGTGAAGCTGCAAGAAAATCATATTTAAATGTATATCAAACCATTTTTAAATGTTGACACATTGGCCTCTTTACTTATAGAAAGGCCCATGTGTCGAAAGGTGCGGAGAATCAGAGCAGGTGGTCATTCCAGTTCAAGTGTTCAGCAGTCTGATGGCTTGTAGATATAAACTGTCTCTGAGCCTGTTGGTTTCAGACCTCATGCTCTGATACTGTCTGCGTGACGATAAGGGAGAGAACAGCTCGTGGCTGGGGTGTGTGTGTCCTTGATGATGCTACGTGCCTTCCTCCGGCACCGTTTTAAGTAGAGGTCCTGGATGTGTGGGAGCATGGTCCCAGAGATGTACTGGGCCGTCTTCACCACTCACTGGAGGGCCTTGGATGGAGCAATTCCCGTACCAGGCTGTGATGCAACCGGTCAGAATGCTATCGATGGTGCAGCATAGGTATTTGGAGAGGGATTTCTTCAGCCACCTTAGGAAATAGAGACACTGTTATGCCCTCTTGACAAGAGTGGTGGTGTTGTTGGTCCATGATGATGTGGATGCTGAGGAACTTAAAACTTTTGACACCACAATGCCAGTTCACTTACCTCCTACCTGTAGGCTGACTCGTTGTTATGGTTATCAGGCCTACAACTGTGGTATCGTCAGCAAACTTGATGATGGAGTTGGTGTATTGCAAAGCCATGCAGTCTTGGGTGAACAAGGAGTACAGCAGAGGGGGGGGGGGGGGGGGGGGGTGTATTAAGAGTGAGAGTGGAGGAAGTCCATGATCCAGTTGCAGAGGGTGGTGTCCAGATCCAGCGCTCTGAGCTTTGTGTCGAGCTTTCTGGTTTCTCAATTGGTCTCTTTGATCCAAAGAGCCCAAACCTTTCACCTACTTCAAATCATACTAGTTGTTTTTCTTGTGTTCTGAATTCAGATTTATGGTCAGAATTCAATACCTCACTTGTTCTATGAGTCAGAGAATATTTTTTTTTATTTTGGGATATTTATTTAGAAAAGAGGCAGAAAAAAACACTTCCGGAACATATTGATAAGGTGGAGGTTTGAATAGAGGCCCGGCTTGTACAAGCTTATTGTGTCAGCTAGTTCCAGAGAGCTGCTGTAAAGGCACTGGGTTTACTACTGCAATACTATGAGGGAGTGAACCACAGGAGACCAGGAAGGAAATACAGAGGGAGAACAACCTACCACAGAGAGGAAAGTAAGTAGTCTTGTCAGAGCCAGAAAGGTTGTTCCCCTGTTTCTGTAGCATGAGGCAGCTTGATATACAAGTACACCCCCTGGCCAGGATGCTAGTCTATCGCAGGGCCAATGAGAGGAAGAATGAGGATAATCCATGGGAAAGGATGTGAGGGAGAGTGAGAGGACATTGGAATGGAGGATAGGATATACAGGCTCAGTCACAGTAGCCTCCATTACTGAATAACCTATTTTTGTCGATTAGCGTGTAGCAGCATTTATCCTAGAGAAGGGCGTCCTTATCATTCACTGAGCCTGCATCCCAAATGGCACCTTATTCCCTATATATTGCACTACTTTTGACCAGGGTCCATATTGCACTATATAGGGAAAAGGGTGCTATTTGGGACACAGATATGGGCTTTAACCTTGACGTAATGAGAAGCAGGGAATTTACAAGGACAGGACGGGATAAACAACATCTATTAAACTCACCAGGGAGTCAAACTTTTAATTAGGACAACCTTCTTTAAGAAGAACAAAACATCATAAACAAATAAGGAGGGTAATTAGTGATGACAGATCAGCTGCCAGAGGAGCCAAAGAGCTAATGAAGCTGGGGGCTGCGTCTCAAATGCATCCCTATTCCCATAGGGCTATGATCAAAAGTAGTGCACTATGTAGGGAATAGGGTGCTATTTGGGATGTAGCCAGAGAGAGAGCGAGTTGGGGGGGTTGTGGCTTGACCGCCCAATCAAAGGAGAAGGTGATTTAAACCGACACACAAGCAGCTGGGGAAGTCACCTGGAAAAAACAGGTGGGATGGAGGTGTACAAGTGTACGTGTGTGTGTGTGGGCACGCCTGAAAGTGCATGTGCGTGTGTGCGTACATGCACTTACGCTTTGATCCGTTTGAGTCCTGTGTGTGCATGTATGTGTGTCTGTGTGTGTGTGTGTGTGTGTGTGTGTGTGTGTATGTGTGTGTGTGTGTGTGTGTGTGTGTGTGTGTGTGTGCGAGTGCGAGTGTGTGTGTGTGTCAGGTCTAGTCATAAAGGACTGTCCTGCTGAATAGCTTGTGTTCTCTAATGAGTGTCCTCTGATAGTGCCGCTGCTGTTGTCCTGTATGACAGAAATCCTCCGCCCACAGCAACACTTAATGACCACATCCCTAATCAACATGGATGATGTGAAACAATGTGATGCTATGGGCTACAATTCGATACAGTAGACAGAACTTTTTTTATCTCAATTTTTATCTCTTAATTTTTGTATAAACATCCTGAAGTTGGACCTATTTGACCTTGTAATGTGCTTTCTCAGAATGCTTCACAGAAAATGTATTCTTAGAGTTTGGCATCAAAACTGTAGAACCTTTAAATATGAATCAGATTAGCCGAGAGGGCAGATGAGATCACAATCTTAATCTCCATGGTTACGGGCCGGATTAAAGATCAGAAGGAAGGATCAGAGGCTCTATTTCTTTCTTTCTATCCCTTTTTCTATCTTTAACCCTAAAGCCTTGAAGACTGGCCTAGACCAAACACTGGGTCACTAGACTGACCACTGTAGAGGGTTAGAGTGGAAGACCCTGTACGCCACTGATATGGGCTGAGAGGTGGAGAGAGGTGCTACAGAATCAAGCTGACATGACATTGAGGGATATTGAGAGCCCTTATACTCCATATCCAGAGAGAGAGAGAGAGAGAGAGAGAGAGAGAGAGAGAGAGAGAGAGCGAGAGAGACAGAGGGAGGGGTGATGGAGGGAGAGAGAGAGAGAGAGAGAGAGAGAGAGAGAGAGAGAGAGAGAGAGAGAGAGAGAGAGAGAGAATCGGATCTGAGAGAGTCACTGAAAGAGAAGGTGAGGGTACTCTAAATTGGTCGATAATTGGGGATTGACTGGGGGTGGTTAAGTGGGGTGTACCCCTCTCCTTTCGTGTGTGTCGTAGTTATGGTCGTGGTTATGATGCTAAAAGCTGGGTTGCTATGATAACATTGTGGAGGCTCGGCACCATGTTTCCGTGGTCACGGATAGGCCCACACTCCCTGAGAGGTTGGCACTCCTCAACGATAGGAAATGTAAATTCCAAATCTATGTCGTTGCATATTGGCCATATGTTTGCTTTAGTTGCTTTAGCTGGTGAGTGGTGTGTGTTGAATGAGTGTGGGAGAGAAGTGTGTGTTTGTGTGTGTGTGTGTGTGTGTGTGTGTGTGTGTGTGTGTGTGTGTGTGTGTGTGTGTGTGTGTGTGTGTGTGTGTGTGTGTGTGTGTGTGCGTGTGTGTGTGTGTCTGTTGGCAGGCAGGGCAGTCTAGTTATTTCTATGTGTCTCATTCTAAGACTCTCAACCACACGAACCACTAATGCTCTGATTTATGGGAAATAGCACAGCTATTGGATGCAGAGAGGTGTGTGTGTGTGTGCCCGGTGTGTGTGGTGTGTGTGTGTGTGCGCGCACGTGCGTGCATTAGTGTGCGCATGCCTGCTTGCGTGTCTGCATGCTTGAGTGAATGTATATTTTATGATCAATATATTCCAAGATAGCCGATTTACTGTAAAATAATCATTAACAAATGATCTACTGTACAATACAGTACCTAAAAAAAAAATACGTATTTCCATTCACTAAAGATATATTGTTAATCTTCATATCTTCTTTGAAAGTCTGGGTAGTTTGAAGTTGCTAGAATGGGAGTTTGTTAGAAGTTGGAGTTTGAGTTGCATTCCAAATTCTCTACATATGGGTTCCGGTCAAAAGTAGTGCACTATATAGGGAATATGGTGCCATTTGGGACGCACACATAGCGTGCAGCAGTTTGAGGATTTTCTTCGTTGGTTGAGCTTGTTTTGGTCTTCTATGAAGTAGTGTGGAGTTGCTCAGTAGTACCCTGTAGGGCATACTGCAAAGACAATGAACTTTTGATGGATGATCCCTCATCTTTAAATCATCACATCGGCACTGTGTGTGTGTATGTGTGTGTGCTTGTGTGTCCTTTTATATATGATATAGCTATATCTCTACTCTCTGCCATTATGATTAAAATAACAAAAATGATTTTGCTGTGCTCAAAAGTACGTACAGTGGGGAGAACAAGTATTTGATACACTGCCGATTTAGCAGGTTTTCCTACTTACAAATCATATAGAGGTCTGTAATTTTTATCATACGTACACTTCAACTGTGAGAGACGGAATCTAAAACAAAAATCCAGAAAATCACATTGTATGATTTTTAAGTAATTAATTAGCATTTTATTGCATGACATAAGTATTTGATCACCTACCAACCAGTAAGATTTCCGGCTCTCACAGACCTGTTAGTTTTTCTTTAAGAAGCCCTCCTGTTCTCCACTCATTACCTGATTTAACTGCACCTGTTTGAACCCGTTACCTGTATAAAAGACACCTGTCCACACACTCAATCAAACAGACTCCAACCTCTCCACAACGGCCAAGACCAGAGAGCTGTGTAAGGACATCAGGGATAAAATTGTAGACCTGCACAAGGCTGGGATGGGCTACAGGACAATAGGCAAGCAGCTTGGTGAGAAGGCAACAACTGTTGGCGCAATTATTATAAAATGGAAGAAGTTCAAGATGACGGTCAATCACCCTCGGTCTGGGGCTCCATGCAAGGTCTCACCTCGTGGGGCATCAATGATCATGAGGAAGGTGAGGGATCAGCCCAGAACTACACGGCAGGACCTGGTCAATGACCTGAAGAGAGCTGGGACCACAGTCTCAAAGAAAACCATTAGTAACACACTACGCCGTCATGGATTAAAATCCTGCAGCACACGCAAGGTCGCCCTGCTCAAGCCAGCGCATGTCCAGGCCCGTCTGAAGTTTGCCAATGACCATCTGGATGATCCAGAGGAGGAATGGGAGAAGGTCATGTGGTCTGATGAGACAAAAATATAGCTTGTTGGTCTAAACTCCACTCGCCGTGTTTGGAGGAAGAAGAAGGATGAGTACAACCCCAAGAACAACATCCCAAACGTGAAGCATGGAGGTGGAAACATCATTCTTTGGGGATGCTTTTCTGCAAAGGGGACAGGACGACTGCACCGTATTGAGGGGAGGTTGGATGGGGCCATGTATCGTGAGATCTTGGCCAACAACCTCCTTCCCTCAGTAAGAGCATTGAAGATGGGTCGTGGCTGGATCTTCCAGCATGACAACGACCCGAAACACACAGCCAGGGCAACTAAGGAGTGGCTCCGTAAGAAGCATCTCAAGGTCCTGGAGTGGCCTAGCCAGTCTCCAGACATGAACCCAATAGAAAATCTTTGGAGGGAGCTGAAAGTCCGTATTGCCCAGCGACAGCCCCGGAACCTGAAGGATCTGGAGAAGGTCTGTATGGAGGAGTGGGCCAAAATCCCTGCTGCAGTGTGTGCAAACCTGGTCAAGACCTACAGGAAACGTATGATGTCTGTAATTGCAAACAAAGGTTTCTGTACCAAATATTAAGTTCTGCTTTTCTGATGTATCAAATACGCATGTCATGCAATAAAATGCAAATTAATTCATACAATGTGATTTCATCACAGTTGAAGGGTACCTATGATAAAAATTACAGACCTCTACATGCTTTGTAAGTAGGAAAACCTGCAAAATCAGCAGTGTATCAAATACTTGTTCTCCCCACTGTATATTTCAAGTGTTTATCAGATATTCATCTCATGCTTGAGCATCATTTGTATAACTTTTCAGAATATAAATCTCCAGCTAGCTGAGGCTTTCAGTTCATCACCATAATATAAATAATCATGCCATAATTTACAATCTTCTCTCCTAGACATCAGCAACCATGAATGCACATGGGCGTGAGTGTGCGCACACCAAGGTTATCGTAGTTTTTTGTTTTCAAATCAATTTAGTTTCAGTTTGTTTTCAGACCTGATTTGGTAGTTTATTTATACTTTGCTTTTGTATTATTTAGTTTCAGTTTTAGTTTTAGTGCTAGAGACAGAAAGCATGCATTTGAGGCTAGGAGCCATTTGTGTTATAACGTTTAATGGGTGTTTTTTTGGGATGTAATTTCTTGCAACTGTTGGCCATTAATTATTGACCCCACAATAGTATACAGTGCATTCGGAAAGTATTCAGACCCCACATTTCCACATTTTGTTACGTTACAGCCATACTCTAAAATTGATTAAATTGTATTTTTTCCTCATCAATCTACACACAATACCCATGATGATGAAGCAAAAACAGGTTTTTAGAAATGTTTGCAAAAGTATTAACAATAAAAAACTGAAATATCACAAATACATAAGTATTCAGACCATTTACTCATTACTTTGTTGAAGTATATTTGGCAGTGATTTCAGCCTTGAGTCTTCTTGGGTATGATGCTACAAGCTTGGCACACCTGTATATGGGGAGTTTCTCCCATTCTTCTCTGCAGATCCTCTCAAGCTCTGTCAGGTGGATGGGGAGTGTTGCTGCACAGCTATTTTCAGGTCTCTCCAGAGATATTCGATCGGGTTCAAGTCCGGGCTCTGGCTGGGCCACTCAAGGACATTCAGAGACTTGTCCCGAAACCACTCCTGCATTGTCTTGGCTGTGTGCTTAGAATCATTGTCCTGATGGAAGGTGAACCTTCGCCCCAGTCTGAGGTCCTGAGCGCTCTGCAGCAGGTTTCCATCAAGGATCTCACTGTACTTTGCTCCGTTCATCTTTCCCTTGATCCTGACTAGTCTCTCAGTCCCTGCCGCTGAAAAACATCCCCACAGCATAGGGATGTTGCCAGGTTTCCTCCAGACGTGACGCTTTGCATTCAGGCCAAAGAGTTCAATCTTGGTTTCATCAGACCAGAGAATCTTGTTTCTCATGGCTTGAGAGTCCATTAGGTGCCTTTTGGCAAACTCCAAGCAGGCTGTCATGTACCTTTTACTGAGGCGTGGCTTCCGTCTGGCCACTCTACCATAAAGGCGTGATTGGTGGAGTGCTGCAGAGATGGTTGTCTTTCTGGAAGGTTCTTCCATCTCCACAGGGGAACTCTGGAGCTCTGTCAGAGTGACCATCGGGTTCTTGGTCACCTCCCTGTCCAAGGCCATTCTCCCCCGATTGCTCAGTTTGGCCTGGCGGCCAGCTCTAGGAAGAGTATTGGTGGCTCCAAACTTCTTCCATTTAAGAATGACTGAGGCCACTGTGTTCTTGGGGACCTTCAATGCCGCAGAAATGTTTTGGTACCCTTCAACTATGGGACCTTATATAGACAGGTGTGTGCCTTTCAAAATAATGTCCAATCAATTGAATTTACCACAGGTGGACTCCAATCAAGTAGTAGAACATCTCAATGATGATCAAAGGAAACAGGATGCAACTGAGCTCAATTTTGAGTCTCAAAGTAAAGGGTCTGAATACTTATGTAAATACGGTCTATCTGTTTTTATTTTTTATAAATTTGCAAACATTTCTAAAAACTTGTTTTCGCTTTGTCATTGTGGGGCATTGTGTGTAGATTGATGAGTATCTTTTTGAATTTAGTCCATTTTAGGATAAGGCTGTAATGTAACAAAATGTGGAAAAAGTCAAGTGTTCTGAAAACTTTCCAAATGCACTGTATTTATTGGTTGAAGCTCAATGTTAAATTCAAACACCCTACCATTATACAGTGGGGGAAAAAAAGTATTTAGTCAGCCACCAATTGTGCAAGTTCTCCCACTTAAAAAGATGAGAGAGGCCTGTAATTTTCATCATAGGTACACGTCAACCATGACAGACAAAATGAGGAAACAAAATCCAGAAAATCACACTGTAGGATTTTTTATAATAATAATAATAATATGCCATTTAGCAGACGCTTTTATCCAAAGCGACTTACAGTCATGCGTGCATAATTTTTTTTTGTGTGTATGGGTGGTCCCGGGGATCGAACCCACTACCTTGGCGTTTCAAGCGCCATGCTCTACCAGCTGAGCTACAGAGGACCACATGAATGTATAATAGATGCAATGGGCATTCCTCATCTAATTTTAACATTAGCTAATGTTACTCCATACACTAGTCAACCTAGTTTGCTTAGCAATGTAGCTAGCTAACGTTACAGCCCTTACCTTATGCATTGATTCAGAACACTCCCTCCTCTGTCAATGCAATTTTCTTCTTGTCATTATAATCAACATTTCTGCTTTTTTGAGGGTGAAGGACCTCCCGCCTGCTGTGTACTGGAGTCCTCCTAGCTAGAACCCAGTGTCCTTCGCTAATGCCTGCCGAACACCTGTCCTCGCTGTTGTTAACAGAACTGCAGGAAAACAGGGGCAAAGAACAGTGGTGTCCTAGCTATTGTTAGCTAGAAATGTTGTGCTGCTATTTTTATTGACTTGGCCAAAGCTTTTGATACGGTAGACCATTCCATTCTTGTGGGCCGGCTAAGGAGTATTGGTGTCTCTGACGGGTCTTTGGCCTGGTTTGCTAACTACCACTCTCAAATAGTGCAGTGTCTAAAGGCAGAACATCTGGTGTCTCAGCCACTGCCTGTCACCAAGGGAGTACCCCAAGGCTCGATCCTAGGCCCCATCCTCTTCTCAATTTACATCAACAACATAGTTCAGGCAACAGGAAGCTCTCTCATCCATTTATATACAGATGATACAGTCTTATACTCAGCTGGCCCCTCCCCGGATTTTGTGTTAAACGCTCTACAACAAAGCTTTCTTAGTGTGCAACAAGCTTTCTCTGCCCTTAACCTTGTTCTGAACACCTCCAAAACAAAGGTAATGTGGTTTGGTAAGAAGAATGTCCCTCTCCCACCGGTGTGATTACTACCTCTGAGGGTTTAGAGCTTGAGGTAGTCACCTCATACACGTACTTGGGAGTATGGCTAGACGGTACACTGTCCTTCTCTCAGCACATATCAAAGCTGCAGGCTAAGGTTAAATTTAGACTTGGTTTCCTCTACCGTAATTGCTCCTCTTTCACCCCAGCTGCCAAACTAACCCTGATTCAGATAACCATCCTACCCATGCTAGATTATTTACATTTACATTTACGTCATTTAGCAGACGCTCTTATCCAGAGCGACTTACAAATTGGTGCATTCACCTTATAGCCAGTAGTACAACCACTTTACAATTATAGAAAAGTAATTTATAGATCGACAGGTAAGGGTGCTCTCGAGTGGCTAGATGTTATTTACTATTCGACCATCAGATTTGCCACCAATGCTCCTTATAGGACACATCACTGCACCGACTGGTTGATGCATATTTATAAAACCTTCTTAGGCCTCACTCCCCCATATCTGAGATAACTACTGCAGCCCTCATCCTAGGGATGATTAGGTGGCCATGACGGGAATTTAGCCAGGATACTGGGGTTAACACCCCTACTCTTACTATAAGTGGCATGGGATTTTTAGTGACCACAGAGAGTCAGGAAACCCGTTTAACGTCCCATCCGAAAGACGGTACCCTACACAGGGCAATGGTCCCAATCACTGCCCTGGGGAATTGGGATATTTGTTTTTTGACTAGAGGAAAGAGTGCCTCTTACTGGCCCTCCAACACCACTTCCAGTAGCATCTGGTCTCCCATCTAGGGATCAACCAGGACCAACCCTGCTTAGCTTCAGAGGTAAGTAGCGAGCACCCAGTGTCCTTCGCTAACACCTGCCGAACACCTGCACACATCTTTGTACACCACACATACACTTATCTGTAAGGTCCCTCAGTTGAGCAGTGAATTTCAAACACAGGTTCAACCACAAAAACCAGGGAGGTTTTCCAATGCCTTGCAATGAAGGGCACCTAAAAAAACAAACAAACAAACAAAAAACAGACATAGAATATCCCTTTGTGTATGGTGAAGTTATTAATTACACTTGCGATGGTGTATCAATACACCCAGTCACTACAGTTATACAGGCGTCCTTCCTAACTCAGTTGCTGGAGAGGAAGGAAACCACTCAGTGATTTCACCAAGAGGCCAATAAATTTGCAAAAATTTCTAAAAACATGTTTTCACTTTGTCATTATGAGGTATTGTGCAGATGGGTGGGAAAAATCTATTTAATCAATTTTGAATTCAGGCTATAACACAACAAAATGTGGAATAAGTCAAGGGGTATGAATACTTTCTGAAGACACTGTACCTGGGTCTTTCTATATATAATGGGGCCAATGTGTGACATTGGGATCAACATTTTGAAATGGTTTGAAACAAAAATACAAATTATTTTCATGCAGTTCCACATGTGAATATATGGCCCATAACTCCATCTATACAACAACATAGGCCTAGGACTATACATCCTTTGAGAAGGGTTTATACAGACATTGGCAAGTCAAAATCAAGGACTTACAGGGACGTTTTCAAGCACTTAAATGTTATACAATTGTATAATTTATATAATTGTACATACAGGGCCTAATATAGAACACCCTTCCCCCAAAAAACATGCAAAAAGTGTCCAAAAAGTAGGCCATTACCACTTCAATTACTGCCAATACATTGATATTCAAATTATTAATACATTCTATGTGAGAATAATGTGGCCATTGCCTGACTAAATAGATTTGCTGCCTGCATGCCAATTTTTCTCTAGCCTATGTGGCCAACCCAGGCACACATAATAAAACCATGAATAGCGGTAGCATTAATCTCACCATTTGAATCTCACCATCAATGTTTTTATAATGACAAAGTGACCAAAAACCAGGTAACTCTTTTAATGGAAGGATTTGTATGGAAAGCCAAGTTGAAGCCAGCATTAGATTTTGTCATCCTCATAATAACTGCACAGAGTATCGCAACACCTTTCAATTGAAGTGGAGGGAAACAAATGAAAGTGGCCATATCTCTCTCAAAAACTGATCAAAAATGAAATCACAGATTATTATTAGGGAGCAGGAGAATTTATAAATTGGCTACAATCTGTGGTGACCCGTAATTCAGGGCTCTGCCCCACCTGTTTAGCTAAAAACATAAAAAGTTGCCTGTTTTGCATGTTATTTTGACAATAATACGTTTCACATATCAGTTTGCAAACAATGTAAAAAATAAAAATAATAATCATTAAGTTAATAAAGCCGCATAAAAACATGGTCTCTTTTTTGCTTTCTTGAGTAAGGCAGCTCCAAAATGCAGGTGTTTCAGCCTAGCTCAGTACTTTCTGTGGTGGCGGGGCAGCCAGTGGAAAATACGGAGCGTAGGGGTTGGTAATGTTCTCTAGTTGCGCCGTGATTGGCTCAGTGTTATGTCACTCATGGGCAGTGGTGTAAAGTACTTAAGTAAAAATACTTTAAAGTACTACTTACCATGAGGGAAAAAAGTATTTGATCCCCTGCTGATTTTGTACGTTTGCCCACTGACAAAGAAATGATCAGTCTATCATATTAATGGAAGGTTTATTTGAACAGTGAGAGACAGAATAACAACAAAAAAATGCTGAAAAATGCATGTAGAACATTTTATACATTGATTTGCATTTTAATGAGGGAAATAAGTATTTGAACCCCTCTCAATCAGAAAGATTTCTGGCTCCCAGGTGTCATTTATACAGGTAACGAGCTGAGATTAGGAGTACACTCTTAAAGGGAGGGCAATCAATCAATCAGATTCCAAACTCTCCACCATGGCCAAGACCAAAGAGCTCTCCAAGGATGTCAGGGACAAGATTGTAGACCTACACAAGGCTGGAATGGGCTACAAGACCATCGCCAAGCAGCTTGGTGAGAAGGTGACAACAGTTGGTGCGATTATTCGCAAATGGAAGAAACACAAAAGGACTGTTAATCTCCCTCGGCCTGGGGCTCCATGCAAGATCTCACCTCGTGGAGTTGCAATGATCATGAGAACGGTGAGGAATCAGCCCAGAACTACACGGGGGGATCTTGTCAATGATCTCAAGGTTTTTTCGTACATATTTCCCTATCAGACTTTTCATCCTTCTACAAGATATACTTTCCTGCAACCCGCCTCACTCAACGTGGAACGGATTCTATTATTGTCTTACCTTTATCTAGAATCTAGAATCTCCAGTTGAAACTAGCTAGCCAGCTAACTAGCTACTTGCTATTTGCTATTAGCCGCAGCTAGCGGTGTTTCACCTAGAACATTGGATTTTTTTTCTGCGGGATTAATTTTAATCACTGGACATTGATCACCGGATATTCGGCCAGTCTGCACAGCGCGTTATCGACCCAGAACATATCAGTTTTTCCGCCGGAATCACTGAATCACTGGACCTTTAACTCCGGATTCAACGCTACCAGCTAGCTACCACCAGCCAGCTACAACAAAACGGACGCTGTGGTCTGGCTAATCATCCTGAGCTAGGCCCATCGCCCAACTAGCTACTTGCTATTTGCTATTAGCCGCAGCTAGCGGTGTTTCACCCAGAACATTGGATTTTTTTCTGCGGGATTAATTTTAATCACTGGACATTGATCACCGGATATTCGGCCAGTCTGCACAGCGCGTTATCGACCCAGAACATATCAGTTTTTCCGCCGGAATCACTGAATCACTGGACCTTTAACTCCGGATTCATCGCTACCAGCTAGCTACCACCAGCCAGCTACAACAAAACGGACGCTGTGGTCTGGCTAATCATCCTGAGCTAGGCCCATCGCCCAACTAGCTACTTGCTATTTGCTATTAGCCGCAGCTAGCGGTGTTTCACCCAGAACATTGGATTTTTTTCTGCGGGATTAATTTTAATCACTGGACATTGATCACCGGATATTCGGCCAGTCTGCACAGCGCGTTATCGACCCAGAACATATCAGTTTTTCCGCCGGAATCACTGAATCACTGGACCTTTAACTCCGGATTCATCGCTACCAGCTAGCTACCACCAGCCAGCTACAACAAAACGGACGCTGTGGTCTGGCTAATCATCCTGAGCTAGGCCCATCGCCCATCTCCCGGCTATCTACCTCTCTGTCAACCGGACGGGACCACCTAGTGTTGACACGGAGCCCCGCCGATCCTACACGACTGGTCTGCCGACGAAATCGTCTGATGTGGTTACGACGTTAAACACGAAGATTCCATCCATCTGCTAGCCATGGCCCGCTAGCACACGCTAGCCGTGGCCTCTTACTAGTGTTTCACCACCGGACCTTATGATAACTCAGCTATACAGCTGATATCTGCTGGACTGTTCCTTTTTACGGTACTACATCCTGTTTATGTTTAGCCTCAGCCCAAACATGGTTAGTTTATTGTTGTTTCGGTTATTTCTAATTGTACTATATCACTGTAGACACCCCAGCCTAGCTAAACCTGCCTTAGATAGCTCCTTTGCCCCTCCCCCCATACACGCGGAGACCGACTCAATTGATGCCTCCAGCGATGCTATCTCTTTCATTGTTACCCAACGCTTAGGTTTACCTCCACTTTACTCATATCCTTCCATATCCTTGTCTGTACATAATGCCCTGAATCTTTTCTATAACACCCGGAAATCTGCCCCCTTTATTCTATGTACCCAACGCACTAGAAGACCAGTTCTTAAAGCCTTTAGCCGTATCCTTATTCTAGTCCTCCTCTGTTCCTCTGGTGATGTAGAGGCTAACCCAGGCCCTGCAGCCCTCAGTATCACTCCTACTCCCCAGGCGCTATCATTTGATGACTTCTGTAATCGCAAAAGTCTTGGTTTCTTGCACATAAATATCAGAAGTCTACTTCCTAAGTTTGAGTTATTCACTGCGTTAGCACCCTCTGCCAACCCTGATGTTCTAGCAGTGTCTGAATCCTGGCTCAGGAAGGCCACCAAAAATTCTGAAATTTCCATCCCCAACTATAACATTTTCTGTCTAGATAGAACTGCCAAAGGGGGTGGAGTTGCAATCTACTGTAGAGACAGCCTGCAGAGCTCTATCATACTATCCAGGTCTGTGCCCAAACAGTTTGAGCTTCTACTTCTAAAAATCCACCTTTCCAGAAATAAGTCTCTCACTGTTGCCGCTTGCTACAGACCCCCCTCAGCCCCCAGCTGTGCCCTGGACACCATATGTGAATTGATTGCCCCCCATTTATCCTCAGAGTTTGTACTGCTTGGTGACCTAAATTGGGATATGCTTAATACCCCAGCCATCCTACAATCCAAGCTAGATGCCCTCAACCTCACGCAAATTATCAACGAACCTACCAGGTACAACCCTAAATCCGTAAACATGGGCACCCTCATAGATATCATCCTGACTAACATACCCTCTAAATACACCTCAGCTGTCTTCAACCAGGATCTCAGCGATCACTGCCTTATTGCCTGCGTCCGTAACGGGTCCGCGGTCAAACGACCACCCCTCATCACTGTCAAACGCTCCCTAAAACACTTTAGCGAGGAGGCCTTCCTAATTGACCTGGCCCAGGTATCCTGGATGGATACAGATCTCATTCCGTCAGTAGAGGATGCCTGGTTGTTCCTTAAAAGTAATTTCCTCTCAATCTTAAATAAACATGCCCCATTCAAAAAATACAGAACTAAGAACCGATATAGCCCCTGGTTCTCCTCAGACTTGACTGCCCTTGACCAGCACAAAATCATCCTGTGGCGTACAGCATTAGCATCAAATAGCCCCCGCGATATGCAACTTTTCAGGGAAGTTAGGAACCAATATACACAAGCAGTCAGGAAAGCAAAGGCTAACTTTTTCAAACAGAAATTTGCATCCTGTAGCACTAACTCCAAAAAGTTTTGGGACACTGTAAAGTCCATGGAGAATAAGAGCACTTCCTCCCAGCTGCCCACTGCACTGAGGCTAGGAAACACTATCACCACCGATAAATCTACAATAATCGAGAATTTCAACAAGCATTTTGCTACAGCTGGCCATGCTTTCCATCTGGCTACCACTAACCCGGCCACCAACTCTGCACCCTCTGCTGCAACTTGCCCATGCCCCCCCCGCTTCTCCTTCACACAAATTAAGACAGCTGATGTTTTGAAAGCGCTGCAAAATCTGGACCCCTACAAATCAGCTGGGCTAGACAATCTGGACCCTTTCTTTCTAAAACTAGCCGCCGAAATTGTCGCTACCCCTATTACTAGTCTGTTCAACCTCTCTTTCATAACGTCTGAGATCCCCAGAGATTGGAAAGCTGCCGCGGTCATCCCCCTCTTCAAAGGGGGTGACACTCTAGATCCAAATTGCTACAGACCTATATCCATCCTGCCCTGCCTTTCGAAAATATTCGAAAGCCAAGTTAACAAACAGATCATTGACCATTTCGAATACCACCGTACCTTCTCCGCTATGCAATCCGGTTTCCGAGCTGGTCACGGGTGCACTTCAGCCACGCTCAAGGTCCTAAACGATATTATAACCGCGATTGATAATAGACAGTACTGTGCAGCCGTCTTCATCGACCTGGCCAAGGCTTTCGACTCTGTCAACCACCGCATTCTTATTGGCAGACTAAATAGCCTTGGTTTCTCAAATGACTGACTCGCCTGGTTCACCAACTACTTCTCAGATAGAGTTCAGTGTGTCAAATCGGAGGGCCTGTTGTCTGGACCTATGGCAGTCTCTATGGGGGTGCCACAGGGTTCAATTCTTGGGCCGACACTTTTCTCCGTGTATATCAATGATGTCGCTCTTGCTGCTGGTGACTCTCAGATCCACCTCTACGCAGACAACACCATTTTGTATACATCTGGCCCTTCATTGGACACTGTGTTAACAAACCTCCAAACGAGCTTCAATGCCATACAACAATCCTTCAGTAGCCTCCAACTGCTCTTAAACACTAGTAAAACTAAATGCATGCTTTTCAATCGAACGCTGCTGGCACCCGCCCACCCGACTAGAATCACCACTCTCGACGGGTCTGACCTAGAGTATGTGGACAACTACAAATACCTAGGTGTCTGGTTAGACTGTAAACTCAACTTCCAGACTCACATAAAGAATCTCCAATCCAAAGTTAAATCTAGAATCGGCTTCCTATTTCGCAACAAAGCCTCCTTCACTCATGCTGCCAAACATGCCCTCGTAAAACTGACTATCCTACCGATCCTTGACTTCGGCGATGTCATTTACAAAATAGCCTCCAACACTCTACTCAGCAAATTGGATGTAGTCTATCACAGTGCCATCCGTTTTGTCTCCAAAGCCCCATACACTACCCACCACTGTGACCTGTACGCTCTTGTTGGCTGGTCCTCACTACATGTTCGTCGTCAAACCCACTGGCTCCAGGCCATCTATAAATCACTGCTAGGCAAATCCCCGCCTTATCTTAGCTCATTGGTCACCATAGCAGCACCCACCCGTAGTCTGCGCTCCAGCAGGTATATCTCACTGGTCATTCCCAAAGCCAACACCTCCTTTGGCCGCCATTCCTTCCAGTTCTCTGCTGCCAATGACTGGAACGAATTGCAAAAATCTCTGAAGCTGGAGACTCTTATCTCCCTCAATAACTTTAAGCATCAGTTGTCAGAGCACCTTACCGATCACTGCACCTGTACACAGCCCATCTGAAATTAGCCCACCCAACTACCTCATCCCTATATTGTTATTTATTTTGCTCTTTTGCACCCCAGTATCTCTATTTGCACATAATCTCTTGCACATCTAGCATTACAGTGTTAATACTATTGTAATTATTCTGCACTATAGCCTATTTATTGCCTTACCTCCATAACTTGCTTCATTTGCACACACTGTACATATATTTTCTGTTGTATTTCTGACTTTATGTTTTTTACCCCATATGTAACTCTGTGTTGTTTTTTATTGCACTACTTTGCTTTATCTTGGCCAGGTCGCAGTTGTAAATGAGAACCTGTTCTCAACTGGCTTACCTGGTTAAATAAAGGTGAAAAAAAAAAAAAAAAAAAAAAAAAAAAGGTAGCTGGGACCATAGTCACCAAGAAAACAATTGGTAACACACTACGCCGTGAAGGACTGAAATCCTGCAGCGCCTGCAAGGTCCCCCTGCTCAAGAAAGCACATATACAGGGCCATCTGAAGTTTGCCAATGAACATCTGAATGATTCAGAGGAGAACTGGGTGAAAGTGTTGTGGTCAGATGAGACCAAAATCGAGCTCTTTGGCATCAACTCAACCCGCCGTGTTTGGAGGACATTATGCTTTGGGGGTGTTTTTCTGCTAAGGGGACAGGACAACTTCACCACATCAAAGGGACGATGGACGGGCCCATGTACCGTCAAATCTTGGGTGAGAACCTCCTTCCCTCAGCCAGGGCATTGAAAATGGGTCATGGATGGGTATTCCAGCATGACAATGACCCAAAACACACGGCCAAGGCAACAAAGGAGTGGCTCAAGAAGAAGCACATTAAGGTCCTGGAGTGGCCTAGCCAGTCTCCAGACCTTAATCCCATAGAAAATCTGTGGAGGGAGCTGAAGGTTTGAGTTGTCAAACGTCAGCCTCAAAACCTTAATGACTTGGAGAAGATCTGCAAAGAGGAGTGGAACAAAATCCCTCCTGAGATGTGTGCAAACCTGGTGGCCAACTACAAGAAACATCTGACCTCTGTGATTGCCAACAAGGGTTTTGCCACCAAGTACTAAGTCATGTTTTGCAGAGGGGTCAAATACTTATTTCCCTCATTAAAATGCAAATCAATTTATAACATTTTGGATTTTGTTGTTGTTATTCTGTCTCTCACTGTTCAAATAAACCTACCATTAAAATTATAGACTGATCATGTCTTCATCAGTGGGCAAACGTACAAAATCAGCAGGGGATCAAATACTTTTTTCCCTCACTGTAGCAGAACTGCGGGAAAACACTGCCCTATAGGCGGGGACGAAGGAAACTGTCTACCGTTTTCCGTAGCTAGTTAGCTACCGATGTTGTCACCCGAGCCTCTTCTTCTGTGGGGTTTATCGGCGGTTGGCATCCAATGTTATGGTGCATTACCGCCACCTACTGTACTGGAGCACTCCCGTCTGTGTACTGGAGTCCTAGCTAAAAAATTTACCAATAGAAGTATAAAGAGGGTTTCCTGCAAATTCAGGAATTCCCACATGCAGGAATGCCCCCAAATTGCGGGCCGCAATTGCACCCTTCTCCATCTTGCTACTACGGAGGAGAGAACAGTGAAAACTGGAGAGACCAACTCTCAACTCCTAAGGAAAAAATCCTTGCCCTCATCAATGTCACGATCGTCGTAAAGGAGAGTAGACCAAGGCGCAGCGTGTGAAACGAACATGACTTTATTATATTAAAGTATCTAAATTACAAACAAAACACGACTCGTGAAGTCCACGGTTACACTGACCGCATAAGGAACAAAAACCCACAAACACAAGGTGAAAACACACAGTATAAATATGGCTCCCAATCAGAGATAACGAGCCAACAGCTGACACTCGTTACCACTGATTGGGAGTCACACGACCAAACAAGGAAACAACACCATAGACAACCCAACCAAACAGAACACAACGAAACGAACACACCCTGGCTCAACATACAAAGTCCCGGAGCCAGAGCGTGACAGTACCCCCCCCCCCCTAAAGGCGCGGACTGCGACCGCGCCTCAAAAACCCCAAACAGGGGAGGGCTGGGTGGGCATTACTCCTCGGAGGCGGCTCCGGCTCCGGGCTTGACCACCACCCTTCTTCAATCCCCCCGTAGTGCCCCCGGTCCGATCTGACCCAGCTGGTAGGATCTGGACTGACGACGCGCACCCCTGGCTTGGCGCGTGAGGCAGGAACGGACCGGACCTGGCTGACGATACGCACCCTAGGCTTGATGCGTGGAGCCGGAACGGGCCTCACCAGGCTGACGACTCGCATCCCTGGCT
The DNA here is from genome assembly GCF_964263955.1 of Coregonus lavaretus. Lineage (NCBI taxonomy): Eukaryota > Metazoa > Chordata > Actinopteri > Salmoniformes > Salmonidae > Coregonus > Coregonus lavaretus. The sequence goes on along the minus strand of NC_140008.1, from coordinate 35,345,128 downwards.
TGGTGCGAGTAGCAGGAGTGGGCTGGATCAGGCTGACGGCTCGCACCCTTGGCTTGGTGCGAGTAGCAGGGACGAGCTGAACCAGGCTGACGACTCGCACCCTTGGCTTGGTGCGAGTAGCAGGAACGGGCTGGACCAGGCCGACGACTCGTACCCCTGGCTTGGTGCGAGTAGCAGGAACGGGCTGGACCAGGCTGACGACTCGCACCCTTGGCTTGGTGCGAGTAGCAGGAACAGGCCGGGCTGGGCTGGCGACGCACACCGTGGACCTGGTGCGTGGAGCAGGAATGGGCTGGACCAGGCTGACGACTCGCACCCTTGGCTTGGTGCGAGTAGCAGGAACAGGCCGGGCTGGGCTGGCGACGCACACCGTGGACCTGGTGCGTGGAGCAGGGACCGGCCGGGCTGGGCTGACGAAGCACACCGTGGGCCTGGTGCGTGGAGCAGGGACAGGCCGAGCTGGGCTGACGACGCACACCGTGGGCCTGGTGCGTGGAGCAGGGACCGGCTGGGCTGGGCTGACGACGCACACCGTAGGCCTGGTGCGTGGAGCAGGGACAGGACGAGCTGGGCTGACGACGCACACCGTGGGCCTGGTGCGTGGAGCAGGGACCGGCTGGGCTGGGCTGACGACGCACACCGTGGGCCTGGTGCGTGGAGCAGGGACCGGCTGGGCTGGGCTGACGACGCACACCGTAGGCTTAGTGCGTAGAGCAGGGACAGGCCGGGCTGGGCTGGTGACGCGCACCATTAACTTAGTGCGTGGAGCAGGGACCGGCTGGGCTGGGCTGACGACGCACACCGTAGGCTTAGTGCGTAGAGCAGGGACAGGCCGGGCTGGGCTGGCGACGCGCACCATTAACTTAGTGCGTGGAGCAGGAACAGGCCTCACCGGACTGTGGAGACGGATAGGAGACCTGGAATGAAGAGCGGCCACAATACGTCCCGGCTGAATGCCTACCTTCACACACTCTGTGTGAGGCATCCGCACAGGACGTACAGGGCTGTGTACCCGTACCGACATGACAGCACGTGATACTGGAGCAGGATATCCGGGACCGCGGAGAGGCATAGGAGACCACGAGCGTTGAGCCGGCACACTCCGTCCTGGCTGCATACCCCCCTTCGCACGACACGTGCGGGGTGCTCGCACAGGACGTACAGGACTGTGCCGGACCACTCGTGGCACCGTACGCTGCTCCGCATACCGCGGAACCTGCCCCGTCCCATGCTGCCATGCCTGAGTACGGGAAGTTGGTTCCGCTCTCCATCCCGGCCTCGCCAACCTGCCTTCTGGCCCCCAAAACCCGGTGGCCTCCTCTCCAAATTGCCCTGTGGCAGCCTCCTGCTGCCCAGCCGCCCAAGCCATGTGCCCCCCCAAAAAATTTTTGGGGGGTTGCCTCTCTTCCATCCGACGATGGCCCTGCTGACGCCGTTGCTCCTCTCTCGCCAGGGCCTTGATCCTTCCCCGAGGTCCCTTGCCCCCGAGCATGTCCTCCCAGGACCACGATTTGCCCACCTGGGCCATCGCCAGCCTCTCTATCTCCTTACCCGGCGCTTCCTCCCATGTCCAGTCTCCTTGCTCCTGGACACGCTGCTTGGTCCTTTTACGGTGGGTTTTTCTGTCACGATCGTCGTAAAGGAGAGTAGACCAAGGCGCAGCGTGTGAAACGAACATGACTTTATTATATTAAAGTATCTAAATTACAAACAAAACACGACTCGTGAAGTCCACGGTTACACTGACCGCATAAGGAACAAAAACCCACAAACACAAGGTGAAAACACACAGTATAAATATGGCTCCCAATCAGAGATAACGAGCCAACAGCTGACACTCGTTACCACTGATTGGGAGTCACACGACCAAACAAGGAAACAACACCATAGACAACCCAACCAAACAGAACACAACGAAACGAACACACCCTGGCTCAACATACAAAGTCCCGGAGCCAGAGCGTGACAATCAATCAGATGGACTCCACCCCTACGGTGCATCCCATGGACACACTGCTTAATGGCAGGGTGGCGAATTGTGTTCACTGAAATGGGTACACCAGCTGATTGATGGAGCACCAGGCCAACTCTATGCACTTGTTTATCTTCTGGTCCCACTGGAAAATCCATCTCCTCCGCTGTGCGATATCAGAGCCTGGGAAACATTCAGATGATCATGTCTAAATATGCACATCTGCAACACCAGTGCCGTCCCCTTGGTGTATCCCAAGTTGTTTCCACCGAGGTGGATGACTAAGATGTCAGGGGGAGAAGTAGCACAGGCCCTACGCTGGCGCAGAACACAGAGCAGTTTGTGCCACTTCATGCCTTGCTCTCTGAGCCACCTAATGTGAGACAGTCAATAATGTATGTACAATGCCTCTAGAAAAGATTCACATTTCACATATTTCCACATTTTGTTGTGTTACAAAGTGGGATTATAATGGATTTAATTGTCATTTTTTATGAACGATCTACACCAAATACTCTGTAATGTAAAAGTGGAAGTCAAATTTGAACCTTTGTAAAAACAAATAAGCAAATAAATAAAAATAATACATTAATATATCTTGATTAGATAAGTATTCGATACATGTGAGAATCACTGTTGGCAGCGATTACAGCTGTGAGTCCTTTTGGTTAAGTCTCATAGAGCTTTCCACAGCTGGACTGTGCAACGTTTGCCCATTATTCCTTTCAAAATTCTTCAAGCTCTGTCAAATTGGTTGTTGATGATTGCTAGACAATCATTTTCAGGTCTTGCCATAGATTTTCAACTCAGCCACTCAGGAACATTCACTGTCTTCTTGGTAAGCAACTCCAGTGTAGATTTGGCCTTGTGTTTAAGGTTATTGTACTGCTGAAAGGTGAATTCATCTCCCAGTGTCTGGTGGAAAGCAGACTGAACCGGGTTTTCCTCTAGGATTTTGTCTGTGCTTAGCTGTATTCCGTTTATTTTATCCTAAAAAACTCTATAGTCCTTGCTGATGACAAGCATACCCATAACATGATGCAGCCACCACTATGCTTGAAAATATGGAGAGTGGTACTCAGTGAGTTTCCCCAAACATAACACTTTGTATTCAGGACATAAAGTTTATTTTTTTGCAACATTTTATTCAGTTATACATGAGTGCCTTATTGCAAACATGATCTACGTTTTGGAATATTTGTATTCTGTACGGGCTTCCTTCTTTTCACTATGTCATTTAGGTTAGTATTGTGGAGTAACTACAATGTTGTTGATCCATCCTCAGTTTTCTCCTATCACAGCCATTAAACTCTGTAACTGTTTGAAAGTCACCACTGGCCTCATGGTGAAATTCCTGAGCGGTTTCCTTCCTCTCCGGTAACTGAGTTAGGAAGGACGCCTGTATCTTAGTAGTGACTGGGTGTATTGATACACCATCCAAAGTGTAATTAATAACTTCACCATGCTCAAAGGGATATTCAATGTCTGCTTTTTAATATTTTTATCCATCTACCAATAGTAGCCCTTCTTTGCGAGGCATTGGAAAACTTCCCTGGTCTTTGTGGTTGAATCTGTGTTTGAAATGCACTGCCCGACTGAGGGACCTTACAGATAATTGTATGTGTCGGGTACAAAGATGAGGTAGTCATAAAAAAAATCCATGCTATTTATTATTTGACTTGTTAAGCACATTTGTATTCCGGCTTACCATAACAAAGGGATTGAATACTTATTGACTCAAGACATTTCAGCTTTTAATTCTAAAAACATAATTCCAGTTTGACATTATGGGGTATTGTGTGTAGGCTAGTGATACATAATCTAAATGTAATCCATTTTAACCCTTTGACATGCACCAACAAATGGGTGTGATCATTCTACAGCGGTCCCTGCAGCATACGCTCAAACCAGTGTGATTAGAACGCTTATTTAGAACGTCCAGTTTCGACTGACACAACAGGCAGCGTCACACTATTTTTTCACAGAAACATTTTGCACAAACACAGTCCTTACAAAGTTATGTCCTGAATGTGAACAGTTTATTTTTTAATGCAATGTTCAGACATTCACAGATGTAGCGACAGCATAACACAATCATCCAAACTGGAAAATGTAGGCTACATTAGTCCTAGCGCTAACTGGGGAAAGATTGATGTAACACAAGCGGTCATATTTAGCTAACTCTCGGCTGACAGAAACCACAATATGAATTAGCTAATAGTAATTACTATTTACAATTCATCACATCACAGGTGAGTTCACCATTGATCTAAATAATTGAGTAAAACACTGCCACCATGTAATTTTTTTTTGCGTCAACCAAAGATAAAAAGAGGAGTTTGGTCTGTTTGCAGTATGCATGTTGAAGGGGATGTGTCGTCTACGATCATTCACTTCCCTTTATTCACTTCCAGAAGTTTACTCAAAAGATGAATGAACCATTCCTTCACCTCATTTTGTTATGACATCTTTGGTCTGACAGACGTTTATGTGGAACCCAGAATGCATTGTATGATGTCAACAAACATGGCGCCACACATAGCTGGCAAATAGCTTAGCATTAGCTCATCATAATCAGTACAACCTTCAAAAAAGTATTTTACACACATCATAGGTGTCCATTACAATATATGCAATAATAGTAATGCATGATTTGTCACCAGTACTTGAAAACACGTGAACAAAACTGTAAATACATTATGCTCTGTACATACATATGCTACAGTAGAAACGACAACACGATATTCAGAAAATAAGGCACTTACGCCTTGATCACACCGCTAGCGTCATTGTGCAACATAGTACACAGCATCATCTGGATATGTGTGCAACAAAAGTTAAACATTCACCCTCTGCTATCATTTCTATCAAGCCTTCTATGCATACAGTTGACGTTCAAGAAATCCAACGTATGCACCACACAGAACACACTGCAACTGCTTCTGCAACGCAACGCTGCAAGGCAAACGCATCATTCCATTGGAAATGAATGTACTTCTGGTGTACCAAAATGCAATGAGGCTGTCGGTGTGATCGAGGCGTTACTTTGATAGGAACACACACGTCCAAAGTTATTATTTATAAGGAAAACAACAATGAAGGCAATGCGAGTGCCAGCCAGAAAATATGCCAGGGGGAAAAAGTTTGTGCAAGACTGTGCAATTGTCTGCATACTTGATCTGGGGAAACACTGGGGAAGTGCTTGGGCTTACCTCGAGGAAATATGTTTTTCAGTCTCAGTAAAGCCTCAAACATAAATTGTCTGCAACAGTGAAATGGGCTACTTCTATATGGCCTCCTGTAGCTCAGTTGGTAGAGCATGGTGCAAACTGTTGTTAGAAAATAAAACTTGTTCATTTGAAATTACCAAGTTGAAACATAGCCTATAGATAATTAGCTGGCAGCGTGTCTTGGTTTGAAGGGAGCGGGGGTTAACTGTCTATTTGCATAACAATCACATTTTGGAACAGTGAGTGCATTCTGAAGTGCATAGAAAAACTCATGTTGGGGCGACCGTTAGAAATATTTGGAACTCACAAGTGAAAAGGTTAAATTCAGGCTGTAACACAACACTTTTTTTTTAAGCCAAGGGGTGGGCTTTCTGAAGGCACTGTAGGCCTATTGTAAATTATTACGTTATTGTAGCGTTGCCATCTTTACAGCAAAAATAAATACCAATACACATATACTTTTAAGCGACATACTCATTTGACAGGAGTAATAAGCTGCCCATTGATCAGCACGGCAATTGATAAAACATGACCATGTTTGCAAAGCAATTGTTTCTGAGCTTACGTATTATACAGGTAAGCTAAAGGTTACAGAAATCAGGAAGGCAGACAGGCTCCATAGACCTCTGTACAGTGGCTTGCGAAAGTATTCATCCCCCTTGGCATTTTTTCCTATTTTGTTGCATTACAACCTGGAATCAAAATGGATTTTTGAGGTTTTACACAACAAGCCTACTCCTTTGAAGATGCAAAATATATTTTATTGTGAAACAAACAAGAAATTATACAAAAAAACAGAAAACTTGAGCGTGCATAACTATTCACCCCCTTGTAGAACCACCTTTTGTAGAAATTACAGCTGCAAGTCTCTTGTTGGGGTTTGTCTCTATAAGCTTGGCACATCTAGCTACTTGGATTTTCTCCCATTCTTCAAGGCAAAACTGCTCCAGCTCCTTCAAGTTGGATGGGATCCACTGATGTACAGCAATCTTTAAGTCATACCACATATTCTCAATTGGATTGAGGTCTGGGCTTTGACTAGGCCATTCCAAGACATTTAAATGTTTCCCCTTAAAAAAATGTTACATTTACATTTGAGTTATTTAGCAGACGCTCTTATCCAGAGCGACATACAGTTAGTGAGTGTGTACATTTTTAATACTGCCCCCCCCCCCCCCCCCCGTGGGAATCGAACCCACAACCCTGGCGTTGCAAGTGCCATGCTCTACCAACTGAACTACAGGAGTGTTGCCAAGTGTTGCTTTAGCAGTATACTTACGGTCATTGTCCTGCTGGAAGGTGAACCTCCGTTACAGTCTCAAATCTCTGGAAGACTGAAACAGTTTTCCCTCGAGCATTTCCCTGTTTTTAGCACCATCCATCATTCCTTCAATTCTGACCAGTTTCCCAGTCCCTACCGATGACAAACATCCCCACAGCATGATGCTGCCACCACCATGCTTCACTGTGGGGATGGTGTTCTCGGGGTGATGAGAGGTGTTGGGTTTGCGCAAGACATAGCGTTTTCCTTGATGGCCAAAAAGCTCAATTTTTGTCTCATCTGACCAGAGTACCTTCTTCCATATGTTTGGGGAGTCTCCCACATGGCGTTTGGCGAACACGAACGTATTTGCTTATTTTTTTCTTTAAGCAATGGCTTTTTTCTGGCCACTCTTCCTTAAAGCCCAGCTATGTGGAGTGTACAGCTTAAAGTGGTCCTATGGACAGATACTCCAATCTCCGCTGTGGAGCTTTGCAGCTCCTTCAGGGTTATCTTTGGTCTCTTTGTTGCCTCTCTGATTAATGCACTCCTTGCCTGGTCTGTGAGTTTTGGTCTGCGGCCCTCTCTTGTCAGGTTTGTTGTGGTGCCATATTCTTATTATTTTTTAATAATGAATTTAATTGTGCTCCGTGGGATGTTCAAAGTTTCTGATATTTATTTTTTAACCCAACCCTGATCTGTACTTCTCCACAACTTTGTCCCTGACTTGTTTGGAGAGCTCCTTGGTCTTCATGGTGCCGCTTGCTTGGTGGTGCCCCTTGCTTGGTGGTGTTGTAGACTTTGGGTCCTTTCAGAACAGATGTATATATAATGAGATCATGTGACAGATCATGTGACACTTAGATTGCACACAGGTGGACTTTATGTAACTAATTATGTGACTTCTGAATGTAATTGGTTGCACCAGATCTTATTTAGGGGCTTCAAAGCAAAGGGGGTGAATACATATGCACGTACCATTTTTCCATTATTTATTTATTAGAATGTTTTTAAACAAGTTTTTTTTTTCATTTCACTTCACCAATTTGGACAATTTTGTTTGTGTCCATTACATGAAATCCAAATAAAAATCAATTTAAATTACAGGTTGTAATGCAACAAAATAGGCAAAACTCCAGGGCGGATGAATAATTTTGCAAGGCACTCTATGTGAATTAATGAGGAGGCAGAACACACCTCAATTCAAACTGTTGTTAGAAAATAAAACTTGTTGGAAAATAATTTGAAATTGACAAATTGAAACATAGCCTATATATTTATATATATTTTTATATTTTAGTCATTTAGCAGACGCTCTTATCCAGAGCGACTTACAGTTAGTGAATACATTTTTTTATATTTATTTTTTATTTTTATACTGACCCCCCGTGGGAATCAAACCCACAACCCTGGCGTTGCAAACGCCATGCTCTATCAACTGAGCTACATCCCTGCCGGCCATTCCCTCCCCTACCCTGGACGACGCTGGGCCAATTGTGCGCCGCCCATGAGTCTCCCAGTCGCGGCCGGCTGCGACAGAGCCTGGATTCGAACCAGGATCTCTAGTGGCACAGTTAGCACTGCGATGCAGTGCCTTAGACCAGCATGCAAGTCCTGTTGCGTAACAATCACATTTTGGAAGAGTGAGTGCATTCTGACATCACGTGCATAAAACAACTCACGCTGGGGCGACCGTTAGAGATATTTGGAACTCACATGTGAAAATGTTCAATTTACACACAATCTACACACAATACCCCATAATGACAAACCAAAAAACGTTTTTAGACATTTTTCCAAGTTTATTACTAATAATATCACATTTACATAAGTATTCAGACCCTTTACTCAGTACTTTGTTGAAGCACCTTTGGCAGCGATTACAGCCTTGAGTCTTCTTGGGTATGAATTTACAATCTTGGCAAACCTGTATTTGGCCAGTTTCTCCCATTCTTCTCTGCAGATCCTCTCAAGCTCTGTAAGGTTGGATGAGCTATTTTCAGGTTTCTCCAGAGATGTTTGATCGGGTTCAAGTCCGGGCTCTAGCTGGGCCACTCAAGGACATTCAGAGACTTGTCCCAAAGCCACTCCTGCGTTGTCTTGGCTGTGTGCTTAGGGTCGTTGTCCTGTTGGAAGGTGAACCTTCGCCCCAATCTGAGGTCCTGAGCGCTCTGGAGCAGATTTTCATCAAGGATCAATCTGTACTTTGCTCCTTTCATCTTTCCCTTGATCCTGACTAGTTTCCCAGTCCCTGCCGCTGAACAACATCCCCACATTATGATGCTGCCACCACCATGCTTCACCGTCGGGATGGTGCCAGGTTTCCTCCAGACACTTGGCATTCAGGCCAGAGAGTTCAGTCTTGGTTTCATCAGACCAGATAATCTTGTTTCTCATGGTCTGAGAGTCCTTCAGGTGCCTTTTGGCAATCTCCAAGAGGGCTGTCAGGTGAATAAAAAAATCTATTCATGTGAAAATATGGTTTCACATGTGAAAGTTAAGCTCAACATGTGAAAACAGCCACTTCTCATGTGAAAACGACATTATCATTCCAACATTATTCCTCTTAGAACGGACACAGATGTTGATGATTTCCCAGCAGGCTTTGAGGGAGGTAATGACCTTTTAATTGTTTTGGCGGCGTCACACACACACACACGTGCCCACACACGCATCGTACACACACACAGACACACACAGTGTACACAAACACAGTTGATTTATGACAGATTAACAGATCCGCTCACATTGAGACAACGCCTCTGGATTTATGCTTTTTCTTTCATCAACTTTTCTTTTCAGTTTCAAAGCTACGTTTATTATTTTGTTTTTGGTCTTTCATAATTTTTTGCACTGCATTCAGTCTTTTGACAAGATGGCACCGACGGAGAAGGTCGACATCTTATGAGCTCCTACCTGTTACTAACCTCGATTTCGTCTTCAAATCCGACTTCAACTCCAACTCAGCTGTTCCCTTGATTATACCGGACCGTATTCCTTTGTTTGGACCACCAAAACCCCACAGGAGACGGGCTGGCATCCTGCTGAGACGAAGAGAAAATCGACCAGCACTCCCCTCCGTTTTATTGGCAAATGTCCAGTCAATCGATAATAAAATGGATCAGCTTAATTCGATAGTCTCTTTTCAAAGAGACTTGGAAAACTGCAACATTCCATGCTTTGCAAAAACTTGGCTGACAGAATTTATGGATATACACATCAGAGGTTTCCCTATGCAGCATCACAACCGGACAGCAGTCTCAGGCAAGTCCAAAGGCGGAGGGGTGCGCCTCATCATAAACAACAACTGGTGCAGTGCTTCCAGTGTGAAGAAAATCTCAAGCTGTTGTTCACCCATAGCATACCTCATGGTAAGCTGTAAACCTTTTCATCTGCCAAGAGAGTTCTCATCCGTAATTATCACGGCTGTCTACATCCCACCACAAGCCAACATCACTTTGGCACTCAACGAACTGAATGGGGCTGTAAACATACAAGAAATCTCACAACCAGAGGCAGCGTTTCTTGTAGGTGGAGACTTTAGTGCAGGGAAACTTTAAACTGTTTTACCACCTTTCTACCAACACATCTCCTGCACCACAAGGGGTGCTAAAACTCTAGACCACTTTTATTCTACCCACAGAAACGCATACAAGGCCTTCCCTTTGGCAAATCAGACCATGACTCTATCATGCTGCTTCCTGTTTACAAACAAAAGCTCAAACAGGAAGTACCAGTGAAATCCAAACCAAAAACATGGATTACAGGTAGTATCCGCGCTGTGCTGAAGGCTAGAGCTACAGTTTACAAGGAACGGGACAGGGACATGGACGCATACAAGACAGCCGCTACGACCTTGGATAAGCCATCGAACATGAAAAAGGATGTTATAGGAGGAAGATGGAATCCTATTACAGCAGCTCCGGCCCTCATTGGATGTGGCAGGGCTTGCAGATTTTGTTATTTTCATACTGGCCCCCTGTGGGAATCAAACCCACAACCCTGGCGTTGCAAACACCATGCTCTACCAACTGAGCTACATCCCTGCTGGCCATTCCCTCCCCTACCCTGGACCAATTGTGCGCCGCCCATGGGTCTTCCAGTCGCAGCCTTCTACAACAGAGCCTGGATTCGAACCAGGATCTCTAATGGCACAGCAAGTGCTGCGATGCAGTGCCTTCGACCACTGCGCCACTCGGGAGGCCTGGGGATTACAAAGGGAAACTCAACCGTGAGATACCTAGTGACGCAGACCTCCCAAATAAGCTAAATGCCTTTTATGCTCACTTCGAGGAAAACTGAGTCTTGCATGAAAGTTTCAAGTTGTATTTATCACATGCACAAGTACAGTGAAATGCTTAAATTGCAAGCCCTTTCCAAGTTTTACCCTAATACAGGGGCCTGAAACTCATACACATGACTTTGAATCAAAACCACGGCCATCATTGTCATATTTCCCAGCATGCTCTACTGCAGGTAATTGTTTTTAATATGTGTGTTTTTGCATGTACATTAATGTACACAAAGATAAATAATATTTAAAAAAATTAAACTAATCCAATCAGTTAGTTAGAGATTAGTCAAGATTGTGGAGACCTGAAGGAGTAGGATGCTTTATCGATTTTGAAGTGGGGGGAGGACAGGGTTTAGGATTGCTTAGAGATTTCAGCTTGGAAAAGTAGGGTATTTTCTGAAAGATTTGGGTAATTGGTTAAGGGAGGAGGATTGGAGGGAAATAGAGAGGAGGTTGAAAAGACTGAAGGAGGCAGAGCATAGGGTTGAATCTTTTGAAGCTAGCAATAACAAGGGAGAGGGTATGTCAAGGAAGATTGGTGTCAAGTTAAAACAGAATGAGCCAGATGCCAGTTCGAATTCTGGAGGTGAAATGGAAGGGGTAGATGGTGTTGTGAGGAGCTCGGAGTCCGAGCCTTGCATTGATGGACATGGTTATGATAAAAATAAGTTTGGTCCAATGGGATTGTGATTTTTGAAGAGGGTGGGACGAGGCCTTTTGGCTGATCCATGGGGGGTTTCAGTTTGGGTGGATAAGATGGTGAGTGCTGATGAGTCAGTGAAGGTAACCCGAAGTGGACTTGTGATGTTTTTTTTGTGTTTCTTCAGATCGGAGGGAAACTTGGGAAAAGACCTGTATCTTGCTTTGCGCTTAGGTACAGGACACCATTGAAAGGAGTGATTTCTGGTGTAGTGTTAATTGTGGAGGTGGAACAATTAAAGTTGAAGATTCCTGGTGTGATGCCTGCCATTTGGTACGATGCAGACCTGGTGGTGAGTGTGGTGAAACAGATGAGTCACTGTCTGTCCTTTTGAGTTTTGAATCATAGTCTTTACCTGACAAGGTAATGTAAGGATATATCAGTTATCCTGTTAGAGCTTTTGTGGCGAATCAACTGCGCTGTTTCAGGTGTAACATTTATGGTCATGTTGCAGCAGTATGTAGGAGGGAGATTCCAAGATGTGGGAAGTGTGCAGGAGGGTATGGGATAGAGAATTGTGTAGTTTCGGTTTATAAAGTTGTGTGTGTCAACTGTAGGGGTGCACATGTTACTGGGGATCAGCAGTGTCTGGTGCAAAAGAGGCAGGTTGAGGTGGCTAGAGTCAGGGTAGTGCAGAAGGTGTCGTATGCTGAGGCAGTGAATAATGTAGAGGAGGATAGGTCAAGGGTGAGGGATTCTGAGAGGATCCCTGTGAATAGTAGATCTGTGCCAGAACAGAGGGATAGGCCAATGAGTGATATACACTACCGTTCAAAAGTTTGGGGTCACTTAGAAATGTCCTTGTGCAAAGAAAAAGCCACATCTCAGACTGCCCATCTTAATATTTAATTTTTATTGGCCAGTCTGAGATACGTTTTTTTCTTTGCAACTCTGCCTAGAAGGTCAGCATCCCGGAGTCACCTCTTCACTGTTGACGTTGAGACTGGTGTTTTGCGGGTACTATTTAATGAAGCTGCCAGTTGAGGACCTGTTTGAGGCGTCTGTTTCTCAAACTAGACTCCAGATACTCCAGATACTCAACTAGTCTCAAGATGGCCTGATGGTTGCTGATAATGGGCCTATGTACGCCTATGTAGATATTCCATAACAAATCAGCCGTTTCCAGCTACAATAGCCATTTACAACATTAACAATGTCTACACTGTATTTCTGATCAATTTGATGTTATTTTAATGGACAAAAAAATTGCTTTTAGTTTGAAAACCAGGACATTTCTAAGTGACCCAAAACTTTTCAACAGTAGTGTATGCTTCAGTAAAGTTTTCTTAGTCTTTCTTAGACTTCTTAGTATTTATAGCAATGGTTATCAACTGTAACGCAGAAATGGAATGTAAATCACAGAAAATATATGTTGTGGTGGCAGGTGTAGAGAAGTACTTGGGGGTATGAGATTTTACTTCAAAAGAGTTACAGCATTTGTTGAGGGGTAGTGTCCCATCCTCTCAGGCCGTTGGCCTGGGGTAGGATCAGATAGGGTTAAATTAGTGGACTAAGGTGATGGGTTTTAATGAGTATAGGGTTAGTTTTTAGGGTAATTAAAATATATGTATATTTGTGTAAAGTGCAACGGATCAATCCTATAGTTCTGTTGGGGGGCGGCAATGCAACATATTGGATGCCAACTGCCTTTAAACCTCACAGAAGAAGAAGAAGAAGAAGAAGAAGAAGAAGAAGAAGAAGAAGAAGAATGTTCCTAAGTGGATAGAGTCAAGGAGGTCCTCGGAAGCGGGGAGGGACCGTGCCAGGATGAGTCACAAGATGGCGGGTACACCCGATTGGTTGTCAGACTTGAAGATGGGAGTCAGGAGAACCCATTGAGGTTGGTAAGAAGGCATGCAGGGGGAAAAAGGAAGACTGCGGAACATATTAATAACCCTTTTACGTGTTCGATCACATATTTGTAATCATTGTTGAGTGGTCCCTGCAGCGTACCATGGCAAATATGTGATTGGAACAGTAGCAACATAATGTATGACGTAACAAACATGTCTAAACAGCATTGTTGTCTGAAAAGCATCTAAACAATGGTTTGTACTGATGGGAAATAAAGGTCTTCACAACTGTCTTCCTCAATTTCACCTTTTATTGTAAAAGGTAAATGCAAACGTCATCATCCAAGCATCACACGAACACATCCACAACCAAACTCTTTCCATAAACCAGTCTAAATAACAGGTTGCGCTGACAAAAAAAAAAAACATAAGTTAGCTACCTAACAGCTAGACTTGTTTACAATGTATCACATCTCTGGTGAGCACAAGGGAGAAATGTAATATTGTTTAGAAAATAAATGCTTGTCAGCTAAGCTAACAGCAGTAAATTCTTTATGATGGCAGCCATGTTTGTTTATGTTTGACAAGCGAAAACTCCCTAATCCCAGAATGGCATTCACAATGAGACGCAAATAAACAAAGTCAAAGTCAAAGATTGCCTGAAAAATATGAACTTAGTTTGGCCACTTTTCAGCATATTACAAATCTTTCATGTACTTGTTACAGTGTATACAAGAACCAGAGCACATGACTTGACAATTCACAAAGCAAATAAAATGTTATCACCTCACAGATCATCAACCCAAATACAAGCCTACTGCCTAGCCTAACCATAACACTAAAGCTAAACAGGGTTGCCAGTATGGATTAAACCATTTTAACAGGTTTTTGGGGAGGTTCATTTCATTTGTAGGGGGTTTTCATGTCAATGGGGGGTAGAAATGGGGAGTTTATGAGCTAAATAAAAATTAAACTAGCTGGCAACCCTGAGGTACCATAGTTACAATCTGATGCCGCGTTCAAAAAGACTGGGAACTTGGGAAAAATAGTTTTGAACGGTCATCCAACTCGGAATTCCAACTCGGGAACTCGGGCCTCTTTCTAGAGCTTCGACTTTCCAACCTGAAGATCACTGACATCATGATTTGACCTCGGATTTTCTGAGTTCCCAGTTGTCTTGAAAGCACCATAAATCAGTCCAGTGAACCATCCCTTCACCTCGTTTTGGTATAACATCTTTGGTCTGACAGACGCTTACATGACAACCAGAATGCATTGTATGATGTCAACAAATATGGCGCCGCACATAGCTGGCAAATAGCTTAGCATTAGCTCATCATAATCAGTACAACCTTCAAGAAAGTATTTTACACACATCATATGCGTCCATTACAATCTATGCAAGAATTGGAATGCATGATTTGTCACCAGTACTTGAAAACATGAATAAAACAGTAAATACATTATGCTCCATACATACATACGGTATGCTACAGTAGAAACGACAACACGATATACAGAAAATAAGGCACTTATTTTTTGACAGGAACGCACACGTCCAAAGTTATTATTTGTAAGGAAAACAACAATGAAGGCAATGCGGGCGCCAGCCAGAAAATGTGCCAGGGCGAAAACGTTCGTGCAAGGCCTGTTCTGACTGGAGATGTGCAAATGCCTGTATACTTGATCTGGGGAAACACTGGGGAAGTGCTTGGGCTCAGTAAAGCTTGGGGAAGTTTGTCCGGCTCAGTAAAGCCTCAAACATACATTGTCTGCAACATTGAAATAGGCTACTTATTATGTGAATTAATGAGGAGGCGGAACACACCTCAATTCAAACTATTGTTAAAAAATAAAACTTGTTAGAAAATAATTTGAAATTGACAAGTTGAAACATGGCCTATAGATAATTAGAAGGCAGTGTGCCTTGGTTTGAGGGGAGCGCGGGTAACTGTCCTGCTGCGTAACAATCACATTTGGGAACAGTGAGTGCATTCTGACATCGCGTGCATAAAGAAACTAATGCTGGGGCGACCATTAGAGATATTTGGAACTCACACGTGAAAAGGTTAAGAGTAAATATGGAGTGCTGCAGAAGGAAATTGAACATGACGAGAGTGAGGATAAATTTACTGCGGTGGCAGGTGCGTTAAAGAATGGAGAGTTTGAGCCTCATCCAAATGGTTCAAAACACAGAAAACATCCCTGTATGATACATTTTGCATTATATGGGGATAACTTCTGTATTTTAGAAGTTAAATGCAGTTGAAGTCGGAAGTTTACATACACCTTAGCTAAATACATATAACCTCAGTTTTTCACAATTCCCAAAATGTAATCCTAGTAAAATTCCCTGTCAGTTAGGATCACCACTTTATTTGTGGAATGTCAGAATAATAGTAGAGAGAATTATTTATTTCAGCTTTTATTTCTTTCATCACATCCCCAGTGGTTCAGAAGTTTACATACACTCAATTAGTATTTGGTAGCATTGCCTTTAAATTGTTTAACTTGGGTCAAACGTTTCAGGTAGCCTTCCACAAGCTTCCCACAATAAGTTGGGTGAATGTTGGCCCATTCCTCCTGACAGAGCTGGTGTAACTGAGTCAGGTTTGTAGGACTCGCATACGCTTTTTCAGTTCTGCCCACACATTTTCTATAGGATTGAGGTCAGGGCTTTGTGGCCACTCCAATACCTTGACTTTGTTGTCCTTAAGCCATTTTGCCACAACTTTGGAGTTGGTGTCATTCTAAATTTGGAAGACCCATTTGTGACCAAGCTTTAACTTCCTGACTGATGTCTTGAGATGTTGCTTCAATATATCCACATAATTTTCCTTCCTCATGATGCCATCTTTTTTGTGAAGTGCACCAGTCCCTCCTGCAGCAAAGCACCCCCACAACATGATGCTGCCACCCCCGTGCTTCACGGTTGGGAAGGTGTTCCGCGGCTTGCAAGCCACCCCTTTTTCCTCCAAACATAACAATGGTCATTATGGCCAAACAGTTCTATTTTTGTTTCATCAGACCAGAAGACATTTCTCCAAAAAGAACGATCTTTGTCCCCATGTGCAGTTGCAAACCGTAGTCTGGCTTTTTTCATGGTGGTTTTGGAGCAGTGGCTTCTTCCTTGCTGAGCGGCCTTCCAGGTTATGTCGACATAGGACTCGTTATACTGTGGATATATATACTTTTGTACCTGTTTCCTCCAGCATCTTCACAAGGTCCTTTGCTGTTGTTCTGGGATTGATTTGCACTTTTCGCACCTAAGTACATTAATCTCTAGGAGACAGAACGCATCTCCTTCCTGAGCGGTATGACGGCTGCGTGGTCCCATGGTGATTCTACTTGCGTACTATTGTTTGTACAGATGAACATGGTGCCTTAAGGCGTTTGGAAATTGCTCCCAAGGAAGAACCAGACTTGTGGAGGTCTTGGCTGATTTCTTTTGATTTTCCCATGATGTCAAGCAAATAGGCACTACGTTTGAAGGTAGTCCTTGAAATACATCCACAAGTACACCTCCAATTGACTCAAATTATGTCAATTAGCCTATGAGAAGCTTCTAAAGCCATGACATAATTTCTGGAATTTTCCAAGCTGTTTAAAGGTACAGTCAACTTGGTGTATGTAAACTTCTGACCCACTGGAATTGTGATACAGTGAATTATATGTGAAATAAACTGTCTGTAAACAATTGTTGGAAAAATTACACAAAGTAGATGTCCTAACCAACTTGCTAAATCTATAGTTTGTTAACAAGAAATTTGTGGAGTGGTTGAAAAATGAGTTTTAATGACTCCAACCTAAGTGCATGTAAACTTCCGATTTCAACTGTATCTGGAAAACTTTATTGCTGACAAGTCAACTATTTGGGGAATATATCAACAATGGACTCATTAAACAAATACCAAAAGATAGTCTTGGGGTCGAATTTTGCTTTAAGTTCAATGACAACATGCACCTACGACAGGGTTCTTCAATTCCGGTCCTGGAGTGCCGAAACACTTCTGTTTTTCATTTCTATCTGGTAGTTATTTGCACTCACCTGGTGTCCCAGGTCTGAATTAGCCTCTGATTAGAAGGAGAGGATGAAAAACAGAGGTGTTTCGGCCATCCAGGACCGGAATTGAAGAACCCTGACCTACGAACTCACTTGTCAAAGTCAACATGATTGAAAATATTATTCCTCTTCTTAACAAATACAGTCATGGGTGGTAACTCTACAATTTACTCGAAATGGCAACTGGGAAAATATATTGAAAACATGGCTTAGTGGGGGCGTGGTTTCAGTTAGTTATTTTTGGCCACCCATGAGTGGAAGTGTTGTACCAGTTTGAGTTGTCTATGGTAGAGGTATGGAACAAATGGCTTCGTAACTGTGGTGGTACCCTGTGTATTATGTACCTACAACTAAAGTTTCAAAGCTAGTGTTAAAAAAATAATAATACAGTTGCCTGAAATTCCTGATTTGCAGGCCGCATCAGTCGGTTGCCTTACAACCTGGAATTAACATGGATTTTTGGGGTGTTTGTATCATTTGATTTACACAACATGCCTACCACTTTGAAGATGCAAATTATTTTTTATTGTGAAACAAACAAGAAATAAGACCAAAAAAACTGAAAGCTTGAGCATGCATACAGTACGTTTGCCCACTGACAAAGAGATGATCAGTCTGTAATTTTACTGGTAGGTTTATTTGAACAGTGAGAGAGAATAACAACAAATAAATCCCTAAAAACGCATGTCAAAAATGTTATAAATTGATTTGCATTTTAATGAGGGAAATAAGTATTTGACCCCCTCTCAATCAGAAAGATTTCTGGCTCCCTGTGTCTTTTATACAGGTAACGAGCTGAGATTAGGAGCACACTCTTAAAGGGAGTACTCCTAATCTCAGTTTGTTACCTGTATAAAAGACACCTGTCCACAGAAGCAATCAATCAATCAGATTCCAAACTCTCCACCATGGCCAAGACAAAAGTTTGCCAATTAACATCTGAATGATTCAGAGGAGAACTGGGTGAAAGTTTTGTGGTCAGATGAGACCAAAATCGAGCTCTTTGGCATCAACTCAACTCGCCGTGTTTGGAGGAGGAGGAATGCTGCCTATGACCCCAAGAAAACCATCCCCACCATCAAACATGGAGGTGGAAACATTATGCTTTGGGGTTGTTTTTCTGCTAAGGGGACAGGACAACTTCACCACATCAAAGGGACGATGGACGGGGCCATGTACCGTCAAATCTTGGGTGAGAACCTCCTTCCCTCAGCCAGGGCATTGAAAATGGGTCATGGATGGGTATTCCAGCATGACAATGACCCAAAACACACGGCCAAGGCAACAAAGGAGTGGCTCAAGAAGAAGCACATTAAGGTCCTGGAGTGGCCTAGCCAGTCTCCAGACCTTAATCCCATAGAAAATCTGTGGAGGGAGCTGAAGGTTCGAGTTGCCAAACGTCAGCCTCGAAACCTTAATGACTTGGAGAAGATCTGCAAAGAGGAGTGGAATAAAATCCCTCCTGAGATGTGTGCAAACCTCGTGGCCAACTACAAGAAACATCTGACCTCTGTGATTGCCAACAAGGGTTTTGCCACCAAGTACTAAATCATGTTTTGCAGAGGGGTCAAATACTTATTTCCCTCATTAAAATGCAAATCAATTTATAACATTTTTGACATGCGTTTTTCTGGATTTTATTGTTGTTACTCTGTCTCTCACTGTTCAAATAAACCTACCATTAAAATTACAGACTGATCATGTCTTTGTCAGTGGGCAAACGTACAAAATCAGCAGGGGATCAACTACTTTTTTCCCTCACTGTAACTATTGACCCCCCCAAAGTCAAAACTTTTTAGAGCCACCTTTTGTAGCAATTATAGCTGCAAGTCTCTTGGGGTATGTCTCCATAAGCTTGGCACATCTAGCCACTGGGATTTTTGCCAATTCTTCAAGGCAAAACTGCTCCAGCTCATTCAAGTTGGATGGGTTCTGCTGGTGTACAGCAATCTTTAAGTCATACCACAGCTTCTCAATTGGATTTAGTTCTAGTCTTTGACTAGGCCATTCCAAGATATTTAAATGTTTCCCCTTAAACCACTCGAGTGTTGCTTTAGCAGTATGCTTAGGGTCATTGTCCTTCTGGAAGGTGAACCTCCATCCCAGTCTCAAATCTCTGGAAGACTGAATCAGGTTTCCCTCAAGAATTTCCCTGTATTTAGCACCATCCATCATTCCTTCAATTCTGACCAGTTTCCCAGTCCCTACCGATGAAAAACATCCCCACAGCATGATGCTGCCACCACCATGCTTCACTATGGGAATGGTGTTCTCGGGGTGATGAGAGGTGTTGGGTTTGCGCCAGACATAGCGTTTTCCTTGATGGCCAATAAGCTTAATTTTAGTCTCATCTGACTAGAGTACCTTCTTCCATATGTTTGGGGAGTCTCCCACAGGCCTTTTGGCGAACACCAACCGTGTTTGCTTATTTTTTCTTTAAGCAATGGCTTTTTTTCTGGCCACTCTTCCATAAAGCCCAGCTCTGTGGAGTGTATGTCTTTAAGTGGTCCTATGGACAAATACTCCAGTCTCCACTGTGGAGCTTTGCAGCTCCTTCAGGGTTATCTTTGGTCTCTTTTTTGTCTCTCTGATTAATGCCCTCCTTGCCTGTCTGTGAGTTTTGGTGGGCGGCCCTCTCTTGGCAGGTTTGTTGTGGTGCCATATTCTTTCCATTTTTAAATAATGGATTTAATGGTGCTCCGTGGGATGTTCAATGTTCCGGATATTTTTTTATAACCCAACCCTGATCTGTACTTCTCCACAACTTTGTCCCTGACCTGTTTGGAGAGCTCCTTGGTCTTCATGGTGCCGCTTGCTTGGTGGTGCCCCTTGCTTAGTGGTGTTGCAGACTCTGGGGCCTTTCAGAACAGGTGTATATATACTGAGATTGCACACAGGTGGACTTTCTTTAACTAATTATGTGACTTCTGAAGGTAATTGGTTGCACCAGATCTTATTTAGGGGCTTCATAGCAAAGGGGGTGAATACATATGCACGCATCACTTTTCCATTATGTATTTTGTATAATTTTCTGAAACAAGTTATTTTTTCCATTTCACTTCACCATTTTGGACTATTTTGTGTATGTCCATTACATGAAATCCAAATAAAAATCAATTTAAATTACAGGTTGTAATGCAACAAAATAGGAAAAATACCAAGGGGGATGAATACTTTTGCAAGGCACTGTATAACTCCCAGAGAAGGGATGCAACATGCATTCAGAATGATTGCCAGGGTGTGAAAGAGCATGATATGAGACTAGATAAAGCATCTAAACTGGATCAACCAGTTCAGTAACGGGTTGGATTAGTTTAGAAAATGTATGTCATTTATATTTGAATAGCGTAAGATTAATTAATCAATTAAAGTAATTGCACAAACATAGATATAAAAAAAAAAAATCTAGAGATCTACCTGCAATAGAGCATGCTGGGAATTGATGATGGTTTTGGTTCACTGTGATGTGTATGAGCTTCAGGCCCTTGTAGGGTAAAACTAGGCCCTTAAAATAAGACCTTATGAAATGTGAATGGTATTGTGTAAAACAATTTTTAAAACTAGGATACAATATTGTTAGGCTCTTACTTGGTGAAGTCTTTAGGACCGAAAATGGATGAATGCAACAATAATGTCTCTGTTACTAACATATACAGTCATGGGTGGTAACTCTATAATTCACTCAGAAAAGCAATGCAATAAGGTTCTACGCTGCGCAGTGTGTTAAAAGTCCTGAACAGTCATTCTGAAAAGTACTTTTTCTCTCATGGCAAACTACCAGGTAGTTTGAAAATACTGGCTGAGTGGGTGGGGAACTTATATTAATGAGCTAACCTTGACTGACAGCTCCTTGAAACGCCTATGTCAAGAAACTTGCAAATTCGGTGATACACAAAGCAACTTAAACATTGAAATTGCATCAATTATATATTTATATCTCCCGTTTGGCAGGTCTCTTGTGATGCAATTCACAGCATCAATGACAGATGTGTTGACTTGAGAGCTGCGTCAGAGTTTTGAACGACCCTTCCCCCCATTTGTTCCATGCTGGCTGAAGACCTAGCTAGCCAGTAACTAGCTAACACCAGACACAGATGAAAGGGGAAACATATAAGTATCTTTGCCATAGATGAATAGGGTAAATTTTTAATGATATTTACTGACACCCTACAGTCAAATTTTGGCACCAGTAGAGTAGCTATCTAGCTATATAAACCACGTCCCTCTGCAAACATGCCTTCTCCGATGCTGGTTACAAGGCAGTACTTAGGTAAGAGAATATCATGTTATCATTAGTGTATTACAATTAAAGTTAAGGTGATGTCACCTTGTCCCCTTAATAATGAATCCAAGTGTTTGACATAGGGGAGGGGACCAGTAACTTTGTGATCAAACTTTATCAATGTAGAAGCAACATTCATTTAACTTTGATCTGTTTTCCTTCAAATATCATCAAAATTAATGAAAAACATGATTTTGACTGTTCATGACCTTTAATTTAACACTGGTTTCAGTGTGTATATGGTCCCACTCTTTCAGTGTTAATTCAACACTAAGTGTTGATTTAACACTGGATTATTTGCTGTGTAGAGACCTGTACGTCAGCAAATAGTCCTTGGTGGGGGTGGGCAGCTATTGTCTATCTGTTTAAAAGTCTCATTGTTTGGGAGTAGAAGCTGTTTCAGAGCCTGTGGGTCCGAGACCTGATACTCTGGTACCGCCTGCCGGACGAAAGCAGAGAGAACAGTCTATGGCAGGGGAGGCTGGAGTCTTTGGCAATATTTCGAACCTCCCTCGGACTGCTTGGTGTGTATGTCCTGAATGGTTGGGAGCTCGCCC
Organism: Coregonus lavaretus; assembly: GCF_964263955.1. NCBI lineage: Eukaryota > Metazoa > Chordata > Actinopteri > Salmoniformes > Salmonidae > Coregonus > Coregonus lavaretus. The sequence continues at coordinate 35,322,976 of NC_140008.1, read as the reverse complement.
CCAGATGTGCTGGGCGGTCTGCATCACTCTCTGTATGGCCTTGTGGTCGAGGGCGGTGCAGTTGCTATATCAGGCAGTAATGCAGCCAGCCAAGAACGATGGTGGTCTATTTGAGGCATGTGGGGATTACAGACTGGGAAAGGGAGAGGTTGAAAATGTCCGTCAAGACGCCTGCCAGCTGGTCTGAGCATGCCCTGAGGATGCGCCCTGGTATTCCGTCTGGCCCAGCAGCCTTATGAGTGTTGATCCGTTTAAAGATCTTACTAACATCAGCCTCTGAGAGTGATATCACCCAGTCATCCGGAACAGTGGGAGCCTTAAAGCAAGGTTCAGTATTGTTGTCAGCGAAGCATGCATAAAAGGCATTACGTTTGTCTGGTAGAGTGGCGTCGTTGGGAAGCTCACGGCTGGATTTTCCTTTATAATCCGTAACAGATTTCAAGCCTTGCTACATGCGTCGAGCCAGTGTAGTAGGATTCCACCTTATTCCTTTTTTGTCTTTTGCATGTTTGGTGTTTCTACGGAGGTCGTAGTGAGACTTCTTGTATGCAACTATGGCTACTGTTTGTAAACAGGAAGCAGGAGGATAAATCGTGATCTGATTGGCCGAAGGGAGGTCAAGGGAGGGGTCGAGAGCTTGGCGTCCACATCATTAAGGACTTAGCATGGTCCACATACACACCGGCACAGTCGTGAAGAGGGCACGACAGCGCCTCTTCCCCCTCAGGAGGCAGAAAGATTTGGCATGGGCGCTCAGATCCTCAAAAGTTATACAGCTGCTCCATTGAGAGCATCTTGACTGGTTGCATCACCACTTGGTACGGCAACTGCACCGCCCTCGACCGCAAAACACTACAGAGGGTGGTGCGGACGGCCCAGTAGATAACATGAGCTGCAATCCCTGCCATCCATGACCTCTATATCAGGCTGTGTCAGAGGAAGGCCTGAAAAATTGGCAAATACTTCAGTCACTCAAGCCATAGACATTTACTGTTCTACCGTCCGACAAACGGTACTGGACCATCGGCCCTCAGACCAACAGACTGATGTGATTGCTTTTACCCCCAAGCCATAAGACTGCTAAATACACTGAACAAAAATATAAACGCAACATGTAAAGTATGGGTCCCATGTTTCATGAGCTGAAATAAAAGATTCTAGAAATGTTCCATATTCACAATAAGTTTATTTCTCTAAAATGTTGTGCACAATTTTGTTTACATCCCTGTTAGTGAGCATTTGTGACTTGTTTCAGAAAACTAGGCATATGTCGCACGTCACTACTTCAGAGGAGCGCCATTTGAATTTTTTTTTGGGGGGGGGTAGAAATGCCTTCTGGAACATGTGTAAATTCGTATGCCATCTGTAAATACAACTACAATTGTTAAATTACGAGCCTAGTTGGTTTAGCCATGGAAAAAGACAGCAACCTTCCCGCTAGCCATGACTGGCTGAGATAATGAGTGGGCTGGACATGCCGAGAGATGAGTTCGTATTGGTCTGCCATGTAGCAAGCTTCTGTCTATAATATGAGCTGGTCAGTATGTGTAGGTAATCCTTTCTAACGCTGCTTAAAAAAAAAAAGATATCACGTAATAGAACTGCATAAGTGTTGCTCTCCACTTTCTGGAGGACCGAGTTTTGAAATCAGTGGAATTAGAGTATTATAGCTAAGGAGATGGAGGAAATTCTGGCGTTTGATTGCAAATATGCAGACAGAGTCAAAAAGAGAACACACAGAAGGCTCCGGATTACATCTTCAAACTAAGGGCAACCATGTCATCCATGACAGAGAGGGAGAAGCGTCCATCCATGTATACGGGTAAGAGAGTCTAGCTAGCTAAATTTTCAGATATGACACGTTTCTAATTTTGTCAGAAAGTTGTTTTCATTTCAAGTTAAAGTGTACTGTTAGCTAGCTAGCTAACGTTAACTGGCTGGCTAGCTAGATAACGTAACATGTATGATCTGTGTAGTAACATTATTCATATCACAGAGCAATTTGCATTGCTAGTTATAGCCTAATGTTAGCTAGCTAACATTGAACCTAGTTGGTTAGCTACTTGCATATTCATGCAGGGTAGTAACATTATGAGTTGGAATTATGGTTCATTGTTTAGCTAGCTAGCTACATGTCTAAACAAAAGACTCCACTATGCAAGTAACTATTTCAATAGAATGTTTATGATGTCACTGTGACAACTGTCGATAGGCGTAGCTGGTAAATTCAATCTGGCTATTTATTCCGATTTCAGAGTGTGCCAGAGCGCAGTATAACTGACGAATTTACAAATGCTTAACACCCGTTGAATATGGCTGGTGTCAGTAAACGCTGACAAAAAACTGCGTACTTAAATTATTGCCAGCAGCACAGTTGCAGTCACCAATGCTCTGGATAACATAAAAACAGCCTAACCAGCTCTGCATTTGTGTCTAGAAGTAGCTAGCAAGCTAGCCAACATTAGCCAGTTAGCTTGAGTGCTTAACTGCTGTTGTTAGGTCAGAATGCTCGGCTCAACCCTACTTTTTGGCCAGAGAGTCCAGTGTGCGCTCCGAGAGCGGAACGCTCTGAATTTACGAACGGTCAATCTGACAATGCTCTTAGTTTACGAATGCACAGAGCACACTCTGTAAACCAGCCTTTAGTCTTGAAATCTTTGGTTGTTTAGTACATAGCCTCGCGTGTGAATCCTTAAAGAGATGGGTGGGGCTAAAGCTTAAAATGGTGTGAATGATGCTGAATGGGTGTAGACAAAGAATAACTCTCCAGTAGGTGTACCAAAACATTCAAAGGCCATTTTCTCAAAAGTGAGGTACAAGTTTATCAACTTTTTAAGCAGAATTACTTTCCCATTGTTCCTCAACTGCAGTGTATGATATACAATTTTCTAGCTCTGAGTCTCGACTTTTATCCAATGTAAAAAACACAATTTCAAATTTTGCTACATAAGACCAAATCGAGCTGGTCTGTCACATATCTCCTTTGCCAAGATAATCCATCCACCTGACAGGTGTGACATATGAATAAGCTGATTAAATAGCAAGATCTTTATTCAAGTGCACCTTGTGCTGGGGACAATAAAAGGCCACTCTAAGATGTGCAGCACACAAAACAATGCCACAGATGTCTCACGCTTTGAGGGAGTGTGCAATTGGCATGCTGACTGCAGGAATGTCCACCAGAGCTGTTGCCAGAGAATTGTAGGTTATTTTATCTACCATAAACCACCTCCAACGTTGTTTTAGTGGAATTTAGCAGTACGTCCAGCCGGCCTCACAACTGCAGACCACATGTAACCATGCCAGCCCAGAACCTCCATATTCTTCAACTGCGGGATCATCTGACACCAGCTGATGAAACTGTGGGTTTCCACAACCAAATAATTTCTGTAAAAACTGTCAGAAGCAGTCTCAGGGAAGCTCATCTGCGTTATTGTCATCCTCACCAGGGTCTTGACCTGACTGAGTTTGACGTCGTAACTGACTTCAGTGGGCAAATGTTCACCTTTGATGGCCACTGGCATGCTGGAAAAGTGTGCTCTTCATGGATGAATCCCGGTTTCAACTGTACCAGGCAGATGCAGACAGCGTGTATAGCGTCGTGTGGGCGAGTGGTTTGCTGATGTCAACTTTGTGAACAGAGTGAACCATGGTGTCGGTGGGGTTGTGGTATGGGCAGGCATAACCTACAGACAACGCACACAATTGTATTTTATTAATGGTAATTTGAATACACAGAGAGACCGTGACGAAATCCTGAGGCCCATTGTTGTGCCATTCATCTGCGCTATCACCTCATGTTTCAGCATGATAATGCACGGCCCGATGTCGCAAGGATCTGTACACAATTCCTGGAAGCTGAAAATGTCCCAGTTCTTCTATGGCCTGCATATTCACCAGACATGTCACCCATTGACCTTGTTTGGGATGCTCTGGATTGACGTGTACGACATGGTGTTCCAGTTCTCGACCAATATCCAGCAACTTCGCACAACCATTGAAGAGGAGTGGGACAACATTCCACAGGACACGGTCAACAGCCTGATCAACTCTATGCGAAGGAGATGTGTCGCACTGCATGATGCAAATGGTGGTCACACCAGATACTGACTGGTTTCCTGATCCACACCCCTACCTTTTTTTAAGGTACACTACATGACCAAAAGTACGTGGACACCTGCTCGTCGAACATCTCATACCAAAATTATGGGCATTAATATGGAGTTGGTCCCCCCTTTGCTGCTATAACAGCCTCCACTCTTCTGGGAAGGCTTTCCACTAGATGTTGGAACAATGCTGCTGGGACTTGCTTCCATTCAGCCACAAGAGCATTAGTGAGGTCGGGCACTGATGTTGGCTCGCAGTCAATTTTTCAATTCATCCCAAAGGTGTTTGATGGGGTTGAGGTCAGGGCTCTGTGCAGGCCAGTCAAGTTCTTCCACACCGATCTCGACAAACCATTTCTGTATGGACCTCGCTTTGGGCATGAGGGCATTGTCATGCTGAAACAGGAAAGAGCCTTCCCCAAACTGTTGCCACAAAGTTGGAAGCATGAAATAATCTAAAATGTCACTGTATGCTGTAGCCCTTCACTGGAACTAAGGGGCCTAGCCCAAACCACGAAAAACCAGACCATTATTACTCCTCCACCAATCTTTACAGTTGGCACTATGCATCCACCAAACCCACATTCGTCCATCAGACTGCCAGATGGTGAAGTGTGATTCAGAACACATTTTCACTGATTCCACTGATTCCAATGGAGGCGAGCTTTACACCACTCCAGCCGATGCTTGGCATCGTGCATGGTGATCTTAGGCTTGTGTACGGCTGCTCGGCCATGGAAACATTTTCATGAAGCTCCCGACGAACAGTTCTTGTGCTGACGTTGCTTCCAGAGGCCGTTTGGAACTTGGTGGTGATTGTTGCAACCGAGGAGAGGCCATTTTTACACACTACGCGCTTCAGCACTCGGCAGTTCCGTTCTGTGAGCTTGTGTGGCCTACCACTTCGCGGCTGAGCCGTTGTTGCTCCTAGACATTTCCACTGTAACTCAGTAAAATCTTTGAAATTGTTCCATGTTGCGTTTATATTTTTGTTCAGTGTAGTTAATTAAATGGTTACCCAGACTATCTGCATTGACCCTATCGTGCACTGAGTCTATGCACACTATACTGAGTGCATAAAACATGATGAACACCTGATCTATCCTTGACATAGACTGACCAGGTGAATGGAGATGAAAGCTATGATCCCTTATTGATGGCACTTGTTAAATCCACTTCAATCAGTGTAGATGATGAGGAGGATTTTTAAGCCTTGAGACAATTGTGACATGGATTGTGTATGTGTGCCATTCAGAGGGTGAATGGGAAAGACAAAATATTTCAGTGCCTTTGAACAGGGTTTGGTAGTAGGTGCCAGGTGCACTGGTTGTGTCAAGAACTGCAACGCTGCTGGGTTTTTCACCCTCAACAGTTTCCCGTGTGTATCAAGAATGGTCCACCACCCAAAGGAAATCCAGCCAACTTGACACAACTCTTGGAAGCATTGGAGTCAACATTGGCCAGCATCACTGGGGGGGAGACTCAATATTATGAAGGTGTTCTTAATGTTTTGTACACTCAGTGTATATACACTCAGTCATTAAAATTTTTAGTCATTTAGCAGACGCTCTTATCCAGAGCGACTTACAGTTAGTGAGCGCATACATTATTATTAATTTTTTTCATACTGGCCCCCCGTGGGAATCGAAACCACAACCCTAGCGTTGCAAACGCCATGCTCTACCAACTGAGCTACATCCCTGCCGGCCATTCCCTCCCCTACCCTGGACGACGCTGGGCCAATTGTGCGCCACCTCATGGGTCTCCCAGTCGCGGCCGGCTACGACAGAGCCTGGATTCTAACCAGGATCTCTAGTGGCACAGCTAGCACTGTGATGCAGTGCCTTAGACCACTGCGCCACATTCAGACCATACGCACACACACACACCTAACGAATAAACACATGCATACCAGCGACACACACACGCGCACACACACACACCTAACGAATACACACATGCATACCAGCGACACACACACACACGCGCGCACACACACAAACAAAGATACTGTACATCCCACTATCATACATGCATGCTGACAAACATTGCCTCAAGCCACAGCTTCGTAGATTTAAATCAAACTTTATGGAAATTAGTTGGACCATCATCGAGTGTTAGTACTACTAGCTCTTATGTTGCACATCACACTGTTTATCTCAGTACAGTATCTGATCACGTACTGTACTGTGTGTATCAAATGGTCGCCGGTCACACTCTCACACTCAGTAAGTCACACACACACTCATGCACGCATGTAAACACACACAGACATTCACAGAAGCACAAGGGAATATTCTAAATATATAGAAGTGGCACTCAAAAATGAATTAATCTCATCAAAATGTCATGTAATGACAAAAATATATTAGATGAATGGTGATGATTAAAATAAAATAAAATAAATGCTTACTTATGAGCTCTTCCCAACGATGCAGAATTAAAAATAAGAAAAAATAAAATAGTAACACAAGAGGAATAAAATACACAAGAATGAAGCTATTATACTAGCAGCACCAGTACCATATCACTGTGCAGGGGTACGAGGTATTTGAGGTAGATTCAGGGCCTTCAGAAAATATTCACACCCCTTGACTTTTACCACAATTTGTTGTGTTACAGTCTGAATTGTGTGTCACTGGCCTACACACAATACCCCATAATGTCAAAGTGGAATGATGTTTTATGACATTTTTACAAATTAATTAAAAATGAAAAGCTGAAATGTCTTCAGTCAATAGGTATTGAACCCCTTTGTTATGGCAAGCCTAAATAAGTTCAGGATAATTGTTTTAGTTTAGTTTATTGATTTAGTTATCTTTGGGGCAAATCCAAGAAAGCACATCACTGAGTACCACTCTTCATATTTCCAAGCATGGTTGTGGCTTCATCATGTTATGTGTGTGCTTGTCATCAGCAAGGACTAGGGAGTTTTTAGGATAAAAAGAAACTGAATAGAGCTAAATACAGGCAATATCCTAGAGGAAAGGCTGGTTCAGTCTGCTTTCTAACAGACACTGGGAGACAAATTCACATTTCAGCGGGACAGTAACCTAAAACACAAGGCCAGATATACACTGGAGTTGCTTACCAACATGACATTGAATGTTCCTGAGTGGTCTAGCTACAGTTTTGACTTAAATCGGCTTGAAAATCTATGGCAAGACTTGAAAATTGCTGTCTAGCAATGATCAACAACCAACTTGACTGAGGTTGAAGAATACAAAAATTAATAATGTGCAAATATTCTACAATCCAGGTGTGCAAAGGTCTTAGTAACTTACCCAGAAAGACTCACAGCTGTAATCGCTGCCAATGGTGATTCTAACATGTATTGACTCAGGGGTGTGAATACTTATGTAAATCAGATATTTCTGTATTTCATTTTCAATACATTTGCTAAAATGTCTAAAAACTTGTTCAGGCTGTAACAGCAGAAAATGTGGAATAAGAAAAGGGGTATGAATACTTTCTGAAGGCACTGTATGTATATAAAGGCAGGGAAAAATTACTCGGCATCAGGATAGATAATAATAAGAGTAAAATGAAGGGCAGTGTAGCAACAGCATATGATGAGTGTGTATGTGTGTGTGATTCTATAGACTTTGATTAGCCCAGGCAGGCAGACAGAGAGGCAGAGGCAGGGTGACAGAAGCTTAGCATCAATGCTATTGTTGCCATCTTCCTACTAGAGAAATCAAGACAGCAGTAGGAAACACAGTTACAAAGCACAAAGCTACTGTAAGTGCCACCCACAATACTGGGTCTGTGATCGTGTGTGTGGCGGGCAGAGGGGTTCAAATTGTCTGTCATCCCTAATGACACAGACTCTCATGTGCATGTCTTTGTGTAAGTGTGTGTGTGTGTCTGCTTGTGTTTGCGTGCCTGCTTGCTTGCCTGCCCGCACACATGTGTGTAAAAGAGTGAGAGAGAAAGAGCGAGACCTAAGTGACATTCCCACTAGGCTTTTCAGCTTTGTTTTTGAGCCACATTGCCCATCAAATCAGTGACAGCAGAGGAAGGGGACATTTCTTTGTATTTTCATCTTCCTTGTTATGGTCCGACACTCACCCCTCATTTGCATAAAGCAGTCTAACCCCTGCCCGATGATGGGTTACAGTGGTGACTAAATAATCAGAGTGTGTGATTTGTTCCAGTTTCTCTCTCTTTCTATCTCCATCTCACTCCATATACCTCTATCCAACTATCTCCATCTCCCTGTCTCCCTCTCTTTCTCTCTCTCTGGTTCTCTTCTTTCTCACTCTCTCTATCTCTCTTCCTATTGATCTGTCTTTCTCCCTCCCTCTCTCGCTTCCTCTCTCTCTCAGGGATGTAAATGAGTGAGGGATGCTCTGGGGTGATTGTGATAAAGTGGAGGGGCAGAATGCAGCACAGAGGAACAGAGGGATCAAGTGTATTAAGAAAATCAACAAGGCCAATAGATTTGTACAATTTGCAACACTCACTCCCCTTGTAAACCTTCCACTTGAAATGTCCATACACTCCACAGTTCCTCCTCTCCTCATGAGACTAAGTGCTGGAGTTGGTCAGAAATACCATACAATCATTTATGACTTTATTGAGCTTAACTCCTCTGCTCTCGTCTGTCCTTTCTCTAAGATCTTTCAGATATATCTTAAAGTTCAATTCCATCTGTGGCTCAGAAATATGGGCGACATGATTATATTTTTTAGAGTGCATACAGACATGCAATGCTACACTCTTAGAAAAAATGATTTATTTTTTAACACATCCGTGTGTGTAATTAGGGATGACAGATGTTGTTTTACTTTTAACACAATCACCGTGTTGGTACAACATGATTTCTATAAATGTTTCAACACATTTTGTGTCAATTCCTGCAATGAATTTGTTAAAAGCTGAAAACCATACAACAGATGTGTTAGATTATTTACCAATCATATTGTGGATCTGAAGTCATCAGGCATCTACACTCTTAGAACAGATGTGTTAAAACAAGACGTTGTGTTACTTTTAACACACTTTTCAACACAGTGATTATGTTAAAGGTAACACGTGTCATTCCTAACTAGACACATGGATGTGTTAGAAAATGTGTATTATATTTTTCTACACATATTGTGTTGTATTACAATTAAATCCACTTTAAAACTAATTAATACAGTGCTCCATATACAAAATCTTACATGAAACAAATGCTGTACCTTCTTGAAAGAGACTACCTAAGCCATTTAAACTGGAACAACCCTTTCAGTAATAGGTGCAAAAAAATATAACTAACTGATTGGATTAGTTTAGGTTAATGTATGTTATTTATCTTTGTGTAATAAAAAGCATGAGCTGGCGCACACTGAGGAAGGCAGAGTGATGCCAAAACATTGGTGTTTTACCCAATAAATTACTTGGAGTTTATATATATAGAGTGTGCGACTGTCTTTATTTTTATAGCTTACAATGTATCTTTGTGTAGCATAAGATTAATCAGTTATTTAATGTACATGCAAAAACAGACTGATAGGGTTAAAAACTATTTTTTTTAAATCAACCTGCAGTAGAGCATGCTGGGAAATATCATAATGACAATGAGTATGTTAAAAATGTGCCTAACTAGCCTAACTTCTTGAAAACGTATAAATCAGGGCTAAAATGTTGCTGTGTCCGCTCCACATTAGCCTCAAATGGTCACCTAATTCAGATAAAGAGTAAGTTGACCTTGTTTCATATTCCTCCTCCTGGCTGGCTGAGGCTCACTCCAGGCTGTCAGTTGTTCACTTTTCAGAGCGTGAGGGCCAGGGTGTGGGGCCGCGGCATAGATAAATGAACACTTCGGATCCGCAATGTGATTGGTCAATAGTCTAACACATCTAGGGTGTGTTACATGTTTTTCATTAATTGCAGGAATTTACACAAAATGTGTTGAAACATTTACACAAATCAAGTTGTACCAACACAGTGATTGCGCTAAAAGTAACAAAACATGTGTTAAAAAATACAACATATTTTCTAAATGTGTATATGAATTGGTTTATTATGGAGCAGGTCTACTTAAAAAAGAAGTGGGTTAATAATAAAAGGCTGTGGCTGCGAGTACGGAGTTTTTGCCTCCGCCCCTTCGGGAAACCTCTTTCTCAAAGCTAAGAAACCGAATCACGTTCTGCGCATGTGTTATTTTAAGCAAACTACGTAGCTGCTGCTCACTCTCCCCCTCCCTTCATGTTTCTCTCTTTACTCATCCTCTTCTGAATCATGATGCAGCCTATGTCTCTGCCTCATATTTCTGAATAGCTGAAATAAAAACCCTGCAGCGATTTGAACGAACGTTCCAAAAAATATATATTAGGAAGGCTATACAACCTTCTCTGTGTGTTGTAACTGATATTGCAGTTGCACAAGCAGGTCACATTCCCTACATATTACATTGGAGCAAAAACAATCAACAATTTTTTGTGATGATGCAGGCTAATCTTTATAGGTTGTGTAGCTCATGATAGCTGCATGGAACCTAACACCCCTCCTTAAAAAATTACATTAAATAGCGCTTGAAGCATGGAATTCATAGTTCGAACATGTCGACCATGTCTTTAGCATTGACTGTACAAAAAAAAGGGTATTTAGTGTACAGCATGAAGTTTCCCTCCGTATCAAGGAGCATTGAGCAGAAGCTAAGTAGGCAACGGATTGGGCAGCAGCTACGTAAAAAAATTCCTGCACATTCGCAGAAATCTCCGTATCATTATCCATGGCAGAGTAGGTTCCAGAAAATCCGGAACCGCAGCCACTCCGATAATAAAAACATATATTTTTCAGTCAGTGTCAGTCTCAGTCACTGCTCCCTGCGTGTATGACCCCAGCTGTAGAGCTAAAGGCAGATCTCACTGCTAAAATCCCCCTCACAGCTGATATCAATTTCATCCATCATGTGCCACCGATTTACTGCTCCATAACACGGATGTCAGTGCTATCTTTAGTCCTGATTGCAACCAACATTTTTCAAGACGATTTCACCCTTTGGTGGGTATTATCATCGGAACAGTTTGATCTTGCAATTTTTATCCTTGAGTCTATTGACACACCAGTGCATCAATCTGACAAACATAATTTAAAAAATCTCCATCAAAATCTGTCAGTTTAAGCTAGAGATATTTTGCATGGGCTGCGTCTCAATCCACCACATCCACCTATGTCGGCCTTCCACATCTGCGGTGGAAGGTAGCCGAGCTACAACGTATTTTTCAGACCATAAGACATGCCGAAAATCAGTCTTCTCACGAAAACATCTGTAGCATCCAAACCAAAATGACCAATCTATGGAAAGATGAGACTCTCACAAACACTATGGTGTTCTCCATTTTGCTCTACGACCCCCACAAGTGTCAAGGGACATTTACTACAGTTGAAGTCGGAAGCTTACATACACCTTAGCCAAATACATTTAAACTCAGTTTTTCACAATTCCTGACATTTAATCCTAGTATAAATTCCCTGTCTTAGGTCAGTTAGGATATCCACTTTATTTTAAGAATGTGAAATGTCAGAATAATAGTAGAGAGAATGATTTATTTCAGCTTTTATTTCTTTCATCACATTCCCAGTGGGTCAGAAGTTTACATACACTCAATTAGTATTTGGTAGCATTGCCTTTAAATTGTTTAACTTGGATCAAACGTTTCGGGTAGCCTTCCACAAGCTTCCCACAATAAGTTGGGTGAATTTTGGCCCATTCCTCCTGACAGAGCTGGTGTAACTGAGTCAGGTTTGTAGGCCTCCTTGTTCGCATATGCTTTTTCAGTTCTGCCCATAAATCTTCTATAGGATGAGGTCAGGGCTTTGAGGCCACTCCAATACCTTGACTTTGTTGTCCTTAAGCCATTTTGCCACAACTTTGGAAGTATGCTTGGGGTCATTGTCCATTTGGAAGACCCATTTGCAACCAAGCTTTAACTTCCTGACTGATGTCTTGAGATGTTGCTTCAATATATCCACATAATTTTCCTTCCTCATGATGCCATCTATTTTGTGAATGGCACCAGTCCCTCCTGCAGCAAAGCACCCCCACAACATGATGCTGCCACCCCGTGCTTCACGGTTGGGATGGTGCTCTTCGGCTTGCAAGCCTTCCCCTTTTTCCTCCATGGTCATTATGGCCAAACAGTTCTATTTTTGTTTCATCAGACCAGAGGACATTTCTCCAAAAAGTACGACCTTTGTCCCCATGTGCAGTTGCAAACTGTAGTCTGGCTTTTTTATGGCGGTTTTGGAGCAGTGGCTTCTTCCTTGCTGAGCGGCCTTTAAGGTTATGTCAATATAGGACTCGTTTTACTGTGGATATAGATACTTTTGTACCTGTTTCATCCAGCATCTTCACAAGGTCCTTTGCTGTTGTTCTGGGATTGATTTGCACTTTTCGCAGCGAAGTACGTTCATCTCTAGGAAACTCAACGCGTCTCCTTCCTGAGCAGTATGACGGCTGCGTGGTCTCATGGTGTTTATACTTGCGTACTATTGTTTGTACAGATGAACGTGGTACCTTCAGGCGTTTGGTAATTGCTTCCAAGAATGAGCCAGACTTGTGGAGGTCTACACATTTTTTTTGGTTTCAACCATGGATATTTTAGCTCGGCGCTGTAATATCCCGTTCTTAACCCGCTGTTAAGAAATCCAGCGGTAACCTGCAGGTAACCCACAGTTTCCGCATCTTCATTGCAATCAGGCCACTAAGTTTAGGCATTCATTCCGAATGGTTAAGTTAAGGGTTAAGGTTTGGGGTAGGGTTAAAACAAAAAACAAAAAATGAGTGTCTACCACTGGGATTGAACATGTGACCTTCAGATCCAGAGTTGTGTGATCACCACCCTGGTCCACAATGCCCTAGCAAAACCCAAGTGTACTTGATGGTAATAGCACTCGCTGTTGCCCCTAGTGGCTGCTTTTGAAGGCATTTCCCGAAGTCTTTACGACATCGACAGAAGTCCAATTTCTAAGTGAATCTTGAGCAATCTGCCTTCTCACTGTCCACCTCTGAGGCAGATGATTACTGGTTGGTCAGTTCAAGGGTCAGGTGGATCATCTGTACTAAGTCTCTCAATACTACACATGCACAAACACACAGAAGTAGCAGTTCAAGGTTCAGGTGCGGCCTCTAGTTCCGTTCCCCAGTACAAAGCAGAACAAAGCGCTAGGTGACTTTGAGGGCAGGGTGAATACGGGCAGCGCTTTGGCTCAGTAGACACCAGGCATGAATAAGTGAGAGGGCATGAAAGTAGAAAGCAGAGAGCTGAGACAGAACAGCTAAGCTACAGCACTACTACTGCTAGTCCGCTGGGACTTCAGACAACTACAAACAGCAGAGAGAGAGAAGGGAGCAGAGCAGAGAGAGAGAGAGAGATAGGAGTGAGAGGGGGTGGGGTAGAGAGAGAGAGAGGGAGAGAGAGCGGAGAGATACTGTATATACAGTAGAGGGGGGAGCAGAGAGAGAGAGAGGGGAGCAGAGAGATGGAGTAGCTGGCAGAAATGGGGTGATATATGGTGAAGAGCACAGGAGGTTGGTGGCACCTTAATTGGGGAGGATGGGCTCATGGTAATGGCTGTAGCAGAATGAGTGGAATAGTATCAAATGCATCAAACACATGGTTTCCATGTGTTTGATGCGATTCCATTTGTTCCGTTCCAGACATTATTATGAGCCGTCCTCCCCTCAGCAGCCTACTGTGGTGAAGAGGCACACGTGAAGAGATCTCTTTTGATTTCACTGATGTATTATTCATGTTGTGTATGGTGTTTAAATGGTGACCAAATTTATATTTAGTTTGTCATTTTTTCAGAAGGGGTTACAGGTACAGGTATAACATTCAAAAGCATATTCATTCAGATATACAGTATTCAGTTATCATATATGCCACTCGAAAGAAGAAGAAGAAAATAAACAATCAGAGAAATGCATACGAAGATAACGAAGAGTATCAACAGTTTTATAATATTTTGTATGCAAGGAAAATAAACAAAAAAGGCTCCCCCTCCCCAATTCATTCCCCCCTTCAGTCCCCATTACCCCGCCCGCATCCTCCCTCCCTCCCCATCCAGAAACCATGTTTCCCACCCAGCCTGTTATAACTTCTAATAGTAACTGTATTCACTGGTTAAATTGGAGAGAGTGTGGTGGTTGCCATTTTAGAGCCAAAGAAAATTGGATTGATTGAGAGATTCAAGGAGCTATCATCATTAAGTAACACAATGGTTGGGAAGCATTGAATATTTACATTCATGCTCTTTAATTTTGTGACTTTGTCCCAATGCAGAGCACTCCCACATCATATGAAGGAATTTGCCTACCTGATTTAGGGACACAGTGAACATTTGGAAGTTCGGGCCAATTTCATTATAAAATATTTATTGAGTGTTAGATCAAGTCTGTGAACAAACTTGAAATGAGTAAATTGATGGTTCGGATTACGAGAGGCCAAGGTCATATTTTTCCATATTCTGGTCCAGTTAAAGGATGATTCAGCTACATTTAGATCCGTAGGCCATACTTTTTTAATGGCTAGCTCAGAGTATGAGATTTACAAGAGTTGTATATTTATTACAGAGATTAGTCCTTTCGGGAGACAAGATAATCTGTTTAGAAATTCCATCATTGGATGGTTTGACAGCTGAGTTTCCCATGGAACTCATGGAGCACAGCTGACCTAAGTTGGACATGAAGAAAAAAGAGTTACCTGGAAATATAAATGCTTCTTTCAGATCTTGGAATGTTCTCAAACCATTACTATCCATTATATTGCCAAGGCACGGATACCGCATTTGGGAGAGAAGAGTAGAAGAGAGGAGAAAGAAGAGATAATAGGAGATAAGAGAAGAGGATTTAGAGAACATTAAAGACATCAGCTATACATTGCCATATTTTGCTGTTCTCTTCCCCACTTACAGGCATACAGTGCCTTGCAAAAGTATTCATCCCCCTTGGCATTTGTCCTATTTGTTGCATTACAACCTGTAATTTAAATTGATTTTTATTTGGATTTCATGTAATGGACATACACAAAATAGTCCAAATTGGTGAAGTGAAATGGAAAAAATAACTTGTTTCAAAAAATTATACAAAATACATAACGGAAAAGTGATGCGTGCATATCTATTCACCCCCTTTGCTATGAAGCCCCTAAATAAGATCTGGTGCAAACAATTACCTTCAGAAGTCACATAATTAGTTGAAGAAAGTCCACCTGTGTGCAATCTAAGTGTCAAATTATCTGTCACATGATCTCAGTATATATACACCTGTTCTGAAAGGCCCCAGAGTCTGCAACTCCACTAAGCAAGGGACACCACCAAGCAAGCGGCACCATGAAGTCCAAGGAGCTCTCCAAACAGGTCAGGGACAAAGTTGTGGAGAAGTGCAGATCAGGGTTGGGTTATAAAAAAATATTGAAACTTTGAACATCCCACGGAGCATCATTAAATCCATTATTAAAAAATTGAAAGAATATGGAACCACAACAAACCTGCCAAGAGAGGGCTGCCCACCAAAACTCACGGACTAGCCAAGGAGGGCATTAATCAGAGAGGTAACAAAGAGACCAAAGATAACCCTGAAGGAGCTGCAAAGCTCCACAGCTGAGATTGGAGTATCTGTCCATAGATCCACTTCAAGCCGTACACGCCACAGAGCTGGGCTTTACGGAAGAATGTCCAGAAAAAAAGCCATTGCTTAAAAGACAAAAATAAGCAAACACGTTTGGTATTCCCCAAAAGGCATGTGGGAGATTCCCCAAACATATGGAAGAAGCTACTCTGGTCAGATGAGACTACAATTGAGCTTCTTGGCCTATCAAGGAAAACACTATGTCTGGCGCAAACCCAACACCTATCATCACCCCGAGAACACCATCCCCACAGTGTAGCATGGTGATGGCAGCATCATGCTGTGAGGATGTTTTTCATCGGCAGGGACTGGGAAACTGGTCAGAATTGAAGGGATGATGGATGGCGCTAAATACAGGGAAATTCTTGAGGGAAACCTGTTTCAGTCTTCCAGAGATTTGAGACTGGGATGGAGGTTCACCTTCCAGCACGACAATGACCCTAAACATAGTACTAAAGCAACACTTGAGTGGTTTAAGGGGAAACATTTAAATGTCTTGGAATGGCCTAGTCAAAGCCCAGACCTCAATCCAATTGAGAATCTGTGGTATGACTTAAAGATTGCTTTACACCAGTGGAACCCATCCAATTTGAAGGAGCTGGAGCAGTTTTGCCTTGGAGAATGGGCAAACATTCCAGTGGCTAGATGTACCTAGCTTATAGAGACATACCCCAAGAGACTTGCAGCTGTAATTGCTGGAAAAGGTGTCTCTACAAAGTATTGACTTTTGGGGGGTGAATGCACTCTCAAGTTTTCAGTTTTTTTGTCTTATTTATTTATTATTTGTTTCACAATAAACAATATTTTGCATCTTCAAAGTGGTAGGCATGTTGTGTAAATCAAATGATACAAACCCCCCCAAAATCCATTGTAAATCCAGATTGTAAGGCAACAAAATGGGAAAAGTGCCAAGGGGGGTGAATTCTTTCGCAATCCACTGTACAATGACACACAGTACAGTCACTTAGGTCTCACTCTCTCACTTCCATGAGCACACATGGATGCACACACACACAGGGTTGGGGAGTAACGGATTGCATGTAATCTGTTACATGTAACTGATAAAAAACAAAAAACTGTAACTGTAATCCGTTCCGTTACCAGGAAAAATATTTTAATGTGATTACAGATACTAAACTAACATATGGAATTTTTTAAAGATGGATCCTTTAGCTATTTGATTTTGAATTTTAGGACCCCTTTAGGTATAAAAAAATTATGTTTACAAATTATTTGATAAATCATTTCATTTGGCCTTTACTACTATAGCCCGTAGAAATGCAGTGAATAACACATTCATAAATGGCAAAAAATACAGTAAAAAATACATTATAAGGAATAAGGTTTTTAAGTGTTCAGGATTATTTTTTTGTTTTTTTGGGACACATATTTAACCCCCTACCTCCATACTTCTATTCATTTGTATGGGTTACCTTCAGATGAGAGCCTTCGTAGCGCAAAACTGAGAGTTCGTGATAGTCTCCCCTTTCCAAGGTGGGGTCATATTAGTTTGTAGCCCAAACGGTTTGGACGCTACAGACGTTTTCATCAGAAGACCGATTTTCGGGACGTCTCATGGTCTGACAAACACCTCTGTAGCTCGGCCACCTTCCACTGCAGATGCGGAAGGCCGACATAAGTGTTCACATTACCCATAAGCACTGCGTTACGTTATGCAAGATGTCATGCATTTCAATGGAGATGCCCACAACTGAGTGAAAATGCAACGCCCCTTTTGGTTGAAGGCTCTGTTGCAAGACGGACATCGCATACTTTGAAATTGTTCAAACTTTGCGTCGTCTTCAGTCCAGCCAGAGTCCGTTAAAGAACAGGAAGTTACCAAAACAGAGAAGAAGATACAAATATATGGTTTTCAGTGATGGCTTTATGGGATAGCTAGCAACTTGTAAACAATTACCCATTCCTTTAAGTGAGTAGTATTTTAATAGTAACGTTAAATAATACACATTGGCTGTTAAGCCAATTATATTATATGACTGTTGCGTCCCGTTTAAGTTTATTGTGATGGTAATGACGTTTGTTTTTGATGATAATTGTTAGGTGGAGGTTGTTAGCCACAATAGCTTTTAGCTAGCTAGCTAGCTGCTCTGCAGTGCAAGCTAGCTTGACTTGCAATAAAGTTAGAGAAACAAGTTGAGGAAAAAGTAACTAAACAAAACATTTTTTATTATCACCTGTCTCGAATGAAAAGGTCATATTTGATCAACTCCCAAAATATACGCAAACTCTGATGAGAGACAGGCTCTCCTCAATATTGCGTTACAAACACTACACTTGTCCATTCAGTAGCGGGGCAAGACTCCGTGAAGACGACGTACAGCGTAATGAAATACGTCACAATGTAAATGTGGCAGACATAGGCAGATGTGGTGGACTAAGACGATATTGTACACATGCATACACACACTCTCATTCAAATGCACACATGTGCACATA
Source organism: Coregonus lavaretus (assembly GCF_964263955.1). NCBI lineage: Eukaryota > Metazoa > Chordata > Actinopteri > Salmoniformes > Salmonidae > Coregonus > Coregonus lavaretus. Next base: position 35,304,790 of record NC_140008.1, on the reverse strand, counting down.
CACGGACACACACACATGTAAATAGTGCCATACATGCACTCAAACATATTCAGTTGGCCTTGCTGTTATGATTTTTGTTGTCCTTGATGATTTAGTTTTTTGCATTGTTGTTTTCTGTTTTCCTTTGTCTTTGTTCTCTTTTGTTGGTGCATTATGGATAGTGACTTGAGGGGTCAACCCCCTGCACATACACAAACACACACAGATACAGTAGCATCCACCCCTCCTCCGCTGCTCATCAGTATTGATGCTGTGTGTTGTTGTCACTGACAGTCAACCCTGTGTTCTAGTCCTAGTGAAAAGAGCTTGTTTGCGTAATCTCACTCTGTCGTTTATTGATGTTTCTCTCATTCCCTCTCTCCTGCTCTCCTGTCATTCCTCCTCTCCCTCTCTCACCAAGAAGTGCTCTTGTTATATCATGTATCACAGCACACAGAATCAAAACACTACCAACCTACCGTGGAGCACCGTGCGTGCCCTCGTGCGTGCCCTCTCTAAGCCGCCACAATAAAAGGCAGGTTTTGATGTTTGATCTCGTCTGTGTAACATGGGGATTGAGGCAGAAATTGCTTCCCCACTTCAATATGAAATTCAATTAGAGCGTGTTCCAGCGATTTGCCCTTTTAATTTATTCTCTGTTCCTAAAAAGAAGGGCTGCTTGGGCGGTGTTTCGCTCCTTGTCTGTCGTTAAAGACACATCTGACTGCCAGACTGCCTCACATTAACCAGGTAAAGACCCTCTGTAAACATACAGTAACAACCTATAGCAGGTAAAGAGCCCATCTAATAGCCTGTTACAGGATCACTTACCATACCCCTGCTGTGGAAAGGCTGTTTTAACCAAATAAGAATTCTCTACCTCCCTACTGGGCCTTCTTCTTCTCTTCCTTCACTTCATACTTCCTTCTTACCTCCATCAGCTATGCTTCTCTACCTCCTTCCCTCCCTCCATTCCTCTCCTATCTTCATCAGCACTTCCTTTTCTGCTTCCTCTCCTCCCTTCCTCTCCTGCCTTCCTCTATAACTCCAACTCTCTTTTGATTCTCTCTGTTTCTCTAAAAGCTAATAGAAATATACTTCAGTTCACCATGGAGCCTCACAAGTTGTTGTCATGGTGACTTTAGTTTCCTTACAGTGTGTGTGTGCATGCCTGCGTATGTGTGTATACAGAGCTCGTACACTGTAAACTCCAAGGCATTTTTAACTCAAATACTTATAGTAAGTTGAACTTCAAGTCAATGAAAAGTTATTATTACTTAAAATGAGAAGTCATGTCAACTCAATTTTTTATTTATTATGATTTTTTTTTTTAATCCCAGCATGCTCTACTGCAGGTCGATAAAAATAAAAAATAAAGGTTTTTAATAGCTGTGGTTTTGCATGTACATTGAGTGATTGGTTGATTAATCTTATGCTACACAAAGATAAATAACATAAATTCTTCTAAACTAATCCAATCATTTAGTTACATTTGTCGCACACGTTTCTGAAATGATTGTTCCAGTTTAAATGTCTTAGGTAGTCTCCTCACACTGTTCCTAACACTGGCAGTCATTATGAATGCAGGTTGCAGGTGAATAAAAATGTAAACTGTTGGGTGTTCTAACTCTGGCTGGATTCCAATAGGAATTACATGTCACTTCGAGGTAGGGTTGCAAAATGTCAATACATTTCCCATGTTTTCCAGAAAGCCCATTTGGAAGATTTCTGGAAATCTTTCAACCAGGAATTTTTTTGAGGATCAGAGAATTTAGGAAAAAACACAAAACTTTCAACCCTACTTGCAGGCCTGATGAGGCCTGTAAACCACAGGTTTATGGCCACTATATTAGGTTAAAGCACAGCCACATGAGATTTGTAATGTATGGTCATAAAGAGTTTAATTATAATGATGCAATTTACCTAGGAATTGAATTGTTAACAAATTCAACAACCATGTCTCTGTCACTAACAAATACAGTCGACGTACCGATTCCATGGCATAGTGTTTCTGAACTGATACGCAAAAATAATGATACAATTTACCTAGGAATTGAATTGTTAACAAATTCAACAACCATGTCTCTGTCACTAACAAATACAGTCGACCTACCGATTCCATGGCATAGTGTTTATGAACTGATGCGCAAAACGACGCCGGATTCAAAACTTAGAATCTTTCAATTTAAATTATTATATACAATTCTTGCTACCAATAGAATGTTATTTGTATGGGGGATACAATTTTCCCAGCTCTGCAGATTTGGCTGTGAAGAGACAGAATCATTAGATAATTTCTTTTGGTAATCTCCATTTGTAGCTTGTTTCTGGACACAGGTCCAGCAATGGCTGAAGGATTGCAATATTTGCATGGAGCAGGCCGTGCAGATAGCACTACTGGGTGATCTGAAAAATCATAGTCAATCGATCAATAATATAATAATACTTTTAGCAAAAAATTTTATTTTCAATTCACAAACTGTAGAAACAATGAGAATAGAAAGGTTCAGAACTTTTGTAAAACATCACAGTACAGTTGAAAAATATATGGCAAACAGAAATCCAATATGGATGGTGTTAAGAGATAGATGGGAGGTGTTGAATGGAGCTGAAGGATGGGACTAATAACAACAACTAATAACAACAAGATAACTAGTGTAAGACATGCTGTGTCCATAATAAGTATATAGGTTATACAGTGCTATGAAAAAATATTTGCCCCCTTTCTAATTTTCTCTACTTTTCCATATTGGTGATACTGAATGTTATCAGATCTTCAACCAAAACCTAATATTAGATAAAGTGAACATAAGTGAACAAATAACACAACAATTACATATTTATTTCATTTATTTCATAAACAAAGTTATACAACACCCAATTCCCCTTTGTGAAAAAGTAATTGCCCCCTTACACTCAATAACTGGTTGTGCCACCTTTAGCTGCAATGACTCCAACCAAATGCTTCCTGTAGTTGTTGATCAGTCTCTCACGTCGCCGTGGAGGAATTTTGGCCCACTCTTCTATGCAGAACTGCTTTAACTCAGTGACGTGTGGGTTTTCAAGCATGAACTGCTCGTTTCAAGTCCTGCCACAACATCTCAATTGGGATTAGGTCTGGACTTTGACTAGGCCATTCCAAAACTTCCAATTTGTTGCTTTTTAGCTATTTTCATGTAGACTTGATTGTGTGTTTTGGATCATTGTCTTGCTGCATGACCCAGCTGCGCTTCAGCTTCAGCTCAAAGACGGATGGTCTGACATTCTCCTGTAGAATTCTCTGATACAGAGCAGAATTCATGGTTCCTTCTATTAAGGCAAGTCGTCCAGGTCCTGAGGCAGCAAAGCATCCCCAAACCATCACACCACCACCACCATGCTTGACCTTTGGTATGATGTTCTTACTGTGGAATGCAGAGTTTGGTTTTCGCCAGGCATTACTGGAACCATGTCGTCCAAAAAGTTATACTTTTGAATCATCTGTCTATAGAATGTTTTACCAAGAGTCTTGATGATCATCCAGGTGATTTTTGGCAAACTTGAGTCAACTTTTTGGACAAGATGGGTCCCATTATGCCTGACGAAAACCAAAATTGCTAAAAAGCAACAAATTGGACGTTTTGGAATGAAAGTCCAGACCTAATCCCAATTGAGATGTTGTGGCAGGACTTGAAACGAGCAGTTCATGCTTGAAAACCCACACGTCACTTAGTTAAAGCAGTTCTGCATGGAAGAGTGGGCCAAAATTCCTCATTGCAGCTAAAGGTGGCACAACCAGTTATTGAGTGTAAGGGGGCAATTACTTTTTCACAAAGGGGAATTGGGTGTTGCATAACTTTGTTTATGAAATAAACATGTAATTGTTGTGTTATTTGTTCACTTATGTTCCCTTTATCTAATATTAGGTTTTGGTTGAAGATCTGATAACATTCAGTATCACAAATATGCAAAAGTAGAGAACATTAGAAAGGAGGCAAATACTTTTTCATAGCACTGTATATTGTGAGCTTTTGTGAAAGAGCACAGTTAGAAAGATATGGCATATAGAAGCATACCAGATGGGCATCATGAAAATGATCGTAGGAAGTTCAGGAGTAAAAACAAACAAAATATAATTATTGACTGTGTCCATAAAATGTATATAGTATGTATAAGCATGAAGTAGAGGCCTAAGCATTGTTGTTCACTAGTTTACTCCAATTAGGGAAGGGATGGTGGGGTTGGAAAGTAATAAAGGGAAATATATATTTTTTTAAACAATATGTACATATATATATATATATATATATATATATATGTATGTATATGCGTATATGTATGTATGTGTATGTATGTGTATATATATATATATATATATATATATATATATATATATATATATATATATATATATAAATACACTGTGGGATAACATTTTTTGATTTTGTACGTTTGCCCACTGACAAAGAAATAATCAGTCTATAATTTTAATGGTAGGTTTATTTGAACAGTGAGAGACAGAATAACAACAAGAAAATCCAGAAAAACGCATGTAAAAAATGTTATAAATTGATTTGCATTTTAATGAGGGAAATAAGTATTTGACCCTTCTGCAAAACATGACTTAGTACCTGGTGGCAAAACCCTTGTTGGCAATCACAGAGGTCAGATGTTTCTTGTAGTTGGCCACCAGGTTTGCACACATCTCAGGAGGGATTTTGTCCCACTTCTCTTTGCAGATCTTCTCCAAGTCATTAAGGTTTCGAGGCTGATGTTTGTCAACTCGAACCTTCAGCTCCCTCCACAGATTTTCTATGGGATTAAGGTCTGGAGACTGGCTAGGCCACTCCAGGACCTTAATGTGCTTCTTCTTGAGCCACTCCTTTGTTGCCTTGGCCGTTTGTTTTGGGTCATTGTCATGCTGGAATACCCATCCACGACCCATTTTCAATGCCCTGGCTGAGGGAAAGAGGTTCTCACCCAAGATTTGACGGTACATGGCCCCGTCCATCGTCCCTTTGATACGGTGAAGTTGTCCTGTCCCCTTAGCAGAAAAACACCCCCAAAGCATAATGTTTCCACCTCCATGTTTGATGGTGGGGATGGTGTTCTTGGGGTCATAGGCAGCATTCCTCCTCCTCCAAACATGGCGAGTTGAGTTGGTGCCAAAGAGCTCAATTTTGGTCTCATCTGACCACAACACTTTCACCCAGTTCTCCTCTGAATCATTCAGATGTTCATTGGCAAACTTCAGACGGCCCTGTATATGTGCTTTCTTGAGCAAGTGGACCTTGCGGGTGCTGCAGGATTTCAGTCCTTCACGGCGTAGTGTGTTACCAATTGTTTTCTTGGTGACTATGGTCCCAGCTGCCTTGAGATCATTGACAAGATCCTCCCGTGTAGTTCTGGGCTGATTCCTCACCGTTCTCATGATCATTCCAACTCCATGAGGTGAGATCTTGCATGGAGCCCCAGGCTGAGGGAGATTGACAGTTATTTTGTGTTTCTTCCATTTACGAATAATCGCACCCACTGTTGTCACCTTCTCACCAAGCTGCTTGGCGATGGTCTTGTAGCCCATTCCAGCCTTGTGTAGGTCTACAATCTTGTCCCTGACATCCTTGGAGAGCTCTTTGGTCTTGGTCATGGTGGAGAGTTTGGAATCTGATTGATTGATTGCTTCTGTGGACAGGTGTCTTTTATACAGGTAACAAACTGAGATTAGGAGCACATCATTTAAGAGTGTGCTCCTAATCTCAGCTCGTTACCTGTATAAAAGACACCTGGGAGCCAGAAATCTTTCTGATTGAGAGGGGGTCAAATACTTATTTCCCTCATTAAAATGCAAATCAATTTATAACATTTTTGACATGCGTTTTTCTGGATCTTTTTGTTGTTATTCTGTCTCTCACTGTTCAAATAAACCTACCATAAAAATTATAGACTGATCATTTCTTTGTCATTGGGCAAACGTACAAAATCAGCAGGGGATCAAATACTTCTTGTCCCTCACTGTATATGCGAGAAAAAAAAGAAGAAAAAAACATATGGGGGATTGGAAGTGATGCAGACAATTACATTGATGGAAGTTACAATCTATCTGCAATATTAAAGGTGATCTACCCCCTAAATAAAAAAATAAAAATAATAATAAAATAAAAAAGTGGGTGGTACCTCTACAAATCACTCGAAAAGGCAAGGCACACTGGGAAATTATATTGGAGGAGTGGCTTAGTGGGGGAGTTACTCAAGGTCACAGTGACTATCGGTTTGAGTAATGACAACAAAATCACTATAAGTAACTGTACTCAGAGACATTAAGTGCAATGGGTTTCCTCAAAAGTTTTGATTAATGACAGCACATTGGGATTTACAGTGTACCTCTTATTATTAACGAGATTAAGCTCTCATCTGTAAAGGCATTTATTGGCTGTGTGATTCAGGTTGGATTGAGGGGAAGGAAATACGGTCTATAATATAATTGGATAAGAGTGTCGTTTCACAGTCCCATGTTGCACATATATTAGGTTATGAATTATTAAGGGCATGCTAACATTTGGAAATGCCAATCATTATGTTTAATAACGTCTCCTGCGTCCGTCTTAATCAGTTGAGGAGTCAAGGCTGTTACACTATGTGTCCCCCAAATGGCACCCTATGGTCCCTAGTCAAAAGTAGTGCACTATATAGGGAATAGGGTGCCATTTGGGACTTAACCTATAGGTCTCACAGATATGGAAATATTGAACCCCTTTATTAATTGATTATTTATAATCAAGCAGGGAAATGCTCAAATCCTGCCTTCCTGCCACTTTGGTATACCATAGGGTAAGAGCAACACACATGAACACATGCTTGCAGGCACATACACAAGCACTCACACATGTAAACACATACACACAAAGGCCCATGTAGCTGTGTACTGTATGGGTTGGATTTAGAGTGGATAGTAAAGCCCCTCTTTTCTCTTCTCCAGGCTCTCTGTTTCATGCTTCTAAGACACATCCCATTAGCATATTTAAAGCTGTCTTTATAGGCAATGGCTGTTACCGTATGCATGCATTTGAATAGTTAGTTTGTTTGGTTAATTGCTTCAGGTTTCTCTTGGGGAGAAGGAATAAGGAAGTACACAGGGGATAAGAGGAAAAGGTAGGGCAAAGGAGAGGGAGTACACTCTAAAAAAATGCTGGGTTGTTTAGCAGACCCAACTGCTGGGTTGCAGGCGTTGGGTCACTTAGTTGGGTTGTTTTCTTTAAAAAGAGCAATGTTGGATTGTTGATGATGAGCTATTGAGATATGAGAGAAAAAAGGAATGTCCGTAACTCTGGTATGCTCCCATGGTGATTTAATCAGACGCACAAAAAACACAACGTTTCGATCTGAGTTGGAACTTTGTCAGGTCATGATGCTTACACAACTGTAAGAATTCCTTAAAAGAGAACTTTTCTTTTTTACAACTACATTTAAAAAAATTATGTACTGTAAATCTAATATTATAGAAGGGTCCAGACCATTATTTTATGATTTCACGTTTTAGAGAAACTTACCCTAAACAGCAAATTGTGTAGTATGGGGGCCCCGAAAAAAACGAAATAGATCATTTTAGAAACAGCAAAGCTCTCCGTAAAGTGATGCAGGTCTTTAGATGTTGTACACATGAAATTGTGTGCTTCCAAAATGTATCCGCAATGTTATATTCCATTTTGTTGCGACTCGAGCGATACCTCTCCATCCATTTTACAGGTAACTGTCAAAATAAAGGAAACACTTGAGTAAAGGAAGGCTACAAAGTACACTGGACAAAAATATAAACGCAACATGCAACAATGTCAAAGATTTTACTGAGTAACAGTTCGTATAAGGAAATCAGTCAATTCATATAAATTCATTAGGCCCTAATCTATGGATTTCACATGATTGGGAATACAGATCTGCATCTGTTGGTCACAGATACCTAAACACCATTTGCATCAAGCAGTGCGACACATCTCCTTTGCATAGAGTTGATCAGACTGTTGATTGTGGCCTGTGGAATGTTGTCTCACTCCTCTTCAATGGCTATTCAAAGTTGCTGGATATTGGCGGGAACTGGAACATGTTGTCGTACACGTCAATCCAGAGCATCCCAAACATGCTCAATGGGTGACATGTCTGGTGAGTATGTAGGCCTGGAAGAACTGGGACATTTTCAGCTTCCAGGAATTGTCTACAGATCCTTGTGACATGGGGCCGGGCATAATCATGCTGAAACATGAGGTGACGGCGGCGGATGAATTGCACGACAATTGGCCTCAGGATCTCGTCACGGTATCTCTGTGTTTTCAAATTGCCATCAAAAAAATGCAATTGCGTTTGTTGTCTTCAGCTTATGCCTACCCATACCATAACCCAACTGCCACCATGGGGAACTCTGTTCACAACGTTGACATCAGGAAACCGCTCGCCCACATGAAGCCATACACACTATCTGCCATCTGCTCGGTACAGTTGAAACCGGGATTCATCCATGAAGAGCACACTTTTCCAGCATGCCAGTGGTCATCGAAGGTGAGCATTTGCCCACTGAAGTTATTTACGATGCCAAACTGCAGTCAGGTCAAGACCCTGGTGAAGACGAAGAGCACGCAGATGAGCTTCCCTGAGACAGTTTCTGACCTTTAGTGCAGAAATTCTTCTGTTATCCAAACCCACATTTTCATCAGCTGTCCAGGTGGATGGTCTCAGACGATCCCGCAGGTGAAGAAGCCAGATGTGGAGGTCCTGGGCTGGCATGGTTACACGTGGTCTGCGGTTATGAGGCCGGTTGGACGTACTGCCAAATTCTCTCAAACGATGAGAAATTGCCAATCAATTATCTGTCTACTGCTCTGTTGGACATTCCTGCAGTTAGCATTGCACGCTCCCTCAAAACTTGACACAAATTGTTCGACAAAACTGCACATTTTAGTGTGGCCTTTTATTGTCCCCAGCAACAGGTGCACCTGTGTAATGATCATGCTGTTTAATCAGCTTCTTGATATGCCACACCTGTTGTCTGGACCTATGGCAGTCTCTATGGGGGTGCCACAGGGTTCAATTCTTGGGCCAACTCTTTTCTCTGTCTATATCAATGACGTCGCTCTTGCTGCTGGTGACTCTCAGATCCACCTCTACGCAGACGACACCATTTTGTATACATCTGGCCCTTCATTGGACACTGTGTTAACAAACCTCCAAACGAGCTTCAATGCCATACAACACTCCTTCAGTAGCCTCCAACTGCTCTTAAACACTAGTAAAACTAAATGCATGCTCTTCAACCGAACGCTGCTTGCACCCGCCCACCCGACTAGAATCACTACTCTCGACGGGTCTGACCTAGAGTATGTGGACAACTACAAATATCTAGGTGTCTGGTTAGACTGTAAACTCTCCTTCCAGACTCACATTAAGAATCTCCAATCCAAAGTTAAATCTAGAATCGGTTTCCTATTTCGCAACAAAGCCTCCTTCACTCATGCTGCCAAACATGCCCTCGTAAAACTGACTATCCTACCGATCCTTGACTTCGGCGATGTCATTTACAAAATAGCCTCCAACACTCTACTCAGCAAATTGGATGTAGTCTATCACAGTGCCATCCGTTTTGTCTCCAAAGCCCCATATAATACCCACCACTGTGACCTGTACGCTCTTGTTGGCTGGTCCTCACTACATATTAGTCGCCAAACCCACTGGCTCCAGGCCATCTATAAATCACTGCTAGGCAAATCCCCGCCTTATCTTAGCTCATTGGTCACCATAGCAACACCCACCCGTAGTCTGCGCTCCAGCAGGTATATCTCACTGGTCATCCCCAAAGCCAACACCTCCTTTGGCCGCAATTCCTTCCAGTTCTCTGCTGCCAATGACTGGAACAAATTGCAAAAATCTCTGAAGCTGGAGACACTTATCTCCCTCACTAACTTTAAGCATCAGTTGTCAGAGCACCTTACCGATCACTGCACCTGTACACAGCCCATCTGAAATTAGCCCGCCCAACTACCTCATCCCTATATTGTTATTTATTTTGCTCATTTGTACCCCAGTATCTCTATTTGCACATCATCTCTTGCACATCTATCATTCCAGTGTTAATACTAATTGTAATTATTTTGCACTATAGCCTATTTATTGCCTTACCTCCATAACTTGCTACATTTGCACACACTGTATATATATGTATTTCTGTTGTATTTTTGACTTTGTTTTGTTTTACCCCATATGTAACTCTGTGTTGTTGTTTTTATCGCACTGCTTTGCTTTATCTTGGCCAGGTCGCAGTTGTAAATGAGAACTTGTTCTCAACTGGTTTACCTGGTTAAATAAAGGTGAAATAAAATAAAATAAATAAATAAACGTCAATTTATTATCTTGGAGAAGGAGAAATGCTCACTAACAGGGATGTAAACAAATTTGAGAGAAATAAGCTTGATGTGCATTTGGACCATTTCTGGCATCTTTTATTTTAGCTCATGAAAGATGGGACGAACACTTTACATTTTGCATTTTTGTTCAGTATATATTGAAAGCACGGGGTGCTTCCACACAGGAAGTTCCACACACTTCTATGCCTAGACACATTGAAGCTGTTCTGGCGGCCCAATGCCCTATTAAGACACCATACAGTGCCTTGCTAAAGTATTCATCCCCCTTGGCGTTTTTCCTATTTTGTTGCATTACAACCGGTAATTTAAATGGATTTTTATTTGGATTTCATGTAATGGACATACACAAAATAGTCCAAATTGGTGAAGTGAAATGAAAAAAATCACTTGTTTCAAAAAAGTATACAAAATAAATAACGGAAAAGCGATGCATGCATATGTATTCACCCCCTTTGCTATGAAGCCCCTAAATAAGATCTGGTGCAACCAATTACCTTCAGAAGTCACATAATTAGTTAAATAAAGTCCACTTCTGTGCAATCTAAATGTCACATGATCTGTCACATGATCTCAGCATATATATACCTGTTCTGAAAGGCCCCAGAGTCTGCAACACCACTAAGCAAGGGGCTCCACCAAGCAAGCGGCACCATGAAGACCAAGGAGCTCTCCAAACAGGTCAGGGACAAAGTTGTGGAGAAGTACATATCAGGGTTGGGTTCTAAAAAAATATCCAAAAACGTTGAACATCACACGGAGCATCATTTAATTCATTATTAAAAAATGGAAAGAATATGGCACCACAACAAACCTGCCAAGAGAGGGCCGCCCACCAATACTCACAGACCAGGCAAGGAAGGCATTAATCAGAAAGGCAAAAAAGAGACCAAAGATAACCCTGAAGGAGCTGCAAAGCTCCACAGCGGAGATTGGAGTATCTGTCCATAGAACATAGGCATGTGGGAGACTCCCCGAACATATGGAAGAAGGTACTCTGGTCAGATGAGACTAAGATTGAGCTTTTTGGCCATCAAGGAAAACGCTATGTCTGGCGCAAACCCAACACCTCTCATCACCCTGAGAACACCATCCCCACAGTGAAGCATGGTGGTGTGTTTTTCATCGGCAGGGACTGGGAAACTGATCAGAATTGAAGGAATGATGGATGGCGCTAAATACAGGGAAATTCTTGAGGGAAACCTGTTTCAGACTTCCAAAGATTTGAGACTGTGACGGAGGTTCACCTTCCAGCACGACAATGACCCTAAACATACTGCTAAAGCAACACTCGAGTGGTTTAAGGGGAAACATTTAAATGTCTCGGAATGGCCTAGTCAAAGCCCAGACCTCAATCCAATTGAGAATCTGTGGTATGACTTAAACATTGCTGTACACCAGTAGAACCCATCCAACTTGAAGGAGCTGGAGCAGTTTTGCCTTGAAGAATGGGCAAAAATCCTAGTGGCAACAAAATAGGAAAAATACCAAGGGGGGTGAATACTTTCGCAAGCCAGATTTTTTTGTTTTTGTTTTGTAAATTGAAGTTGGTTATGGATATACTTGATCAAGATGATCCTACAGATGAATTTACCATTATCCATTAGCCTTTACATATGTGATCCTCTGTAGCTCAGCTGGTAGAGCACGGCGCTTGTAACGCCAAGGTAGTGGGTTCGATCCCCGGGACCACCCATACACAAAAATGTATGCACGCACGACTGTAAGTCGCTTTGGATAAAAGCGTCTGCTAAATGGAATATTATTTAAATCAGTGATTTTGACTGTAAAACGTCATATTTTGTTATTTCAGGGGGAATTGACCATGTATAGACCCATAAACTGAATTAGCTGAATATCTGAACAAATATTTCATGTCAATAGGTTTGTTTCATGTCTCTTGCACAATGGTAGGTTTATCGGAGTATTGGGACATAGCCACAGGTGTAAACTTTGTTTGTATGGATATTTGGGCTGAGATATGCAGGTGTAGATCTAGTTTATATTAGTATTGGAGCTGAGGTGCAGGGGTATACATGGTTTACAGCTTATGAGTATTCAGGCTTCGGCACATTTAATCCTGTCTTAGTGGACTAATTGATTTCAAGCACAGGTGCAGACTTTGTAGTTGTGTACATTGGAGCTGAAGTAAAGGTGTAGACCTGGTTTGTGTGAAATATAGAAGTACACCAATTGGTTGGACAATTGGGGCTGACATGTAGCAGTAGACTTGTTTTTAAAAATGTTTTTTAATCAATATTGGGTTAGATGTGCAGGTGTACACCTGGTTTGTAATACTGTTGAGGCTTGGGAACTGGGGTAGACCAGTTTTATATGCAGTGCCTTTGGAAAGTATTCAGACCCCTTGACTTTTTCCACATTTTGTTACGTTACAGCCTTATTCTAAAATGGTTGAAATTGTATTTTTTCTTCATCAATCTACACAAAATACCCCAAAATGATGAAGCAAAAACAGGTTTTTAGAAATGTTTGCAAATATATTAAAAATAAAAAACGGAAATATTACATTTACATAAGTAAATCAGACCCTTTATTCAGTACTTTGTTGAAGCACCTTTGGCAGCGATTACAGCCTCAAGTCTTCTTGGGTATGATGCTACAAGCTAGGCACACCTGTATTTGGGGAGTTTCTCCCATTCTTCTCTGCAGATCCTCTCAAGCTCTGTCAGGTTGGATTGGGAGCTTCGTTGCACAGCTATTTTCAGGTCTCACCAGAGATGTTTGATTAGAATCAAGTCCTGGCTCTTGCTGGGTCACTCAAGGATGTTCAGAGACTTGTCCCCAAGCCACTCCTGCGTTGTCTTGGCTGTGTGGATCTCTATGTACTTGGTTCCATTCATCTTTCCCTCATCTTTCATCTCCCAGTCCCTGCTGCTGAAAAACATCCCCACAGCATGATGTTGCCACCACCATGCTTCACCGTAGTTCCATTTTGGTTTTATCAGACCTGACTAGTCTCCCGATCCTGACTAGTCTCCCAGTCCAAGCAGCTGAAAAACATCTCCACAGCATGATGCTGCCACCACCATGCTTCACCGTAGGGATGGTGCCAGGTTTCCTCCAGACGTGACGATTGGCATTCAGGCCAAAGAGTTCAATCTTGGTTTCATCAGACCAGATAATCTTGTTTCTCATGGTCTGAGAGTCTTTAGGTGCCTTTTGGCAAACTCCAAGCGAGCTGTCATGTGCCTTTTACTGAGGAGTGGCTTCCGTCTGGCCACTACCATAAAGGCCAGATTGGTGGAGTGCTGCAGAGATGGTTGTCCTTCTGTAACGTTCTCCCATCTCCACAGAGGAACTCTAGAGCTCGGTCACCTCCCTAACCAAGGTCCTTCTCCCCCGATTGCTCAGTTTGTCCAGGGGGCCAGCTCCAGGAAGAGGCTTGGTGGTTCAAAACTTCTTCCATTTAAGAATAAAGGAGGCCACTGTGTTCTTGGGGACCTTCAATGTTGAAGACATTTTTTAAGATATGCAAATTACAGGGTTAGGTGCAGCGAATAGCTAGATATTGTCAGAGTGCGACGGTGAAATGCGGTAGGCGAAGTCAAACGCAGGACACAGAGCTTACTGGAAACGTACTTTACTCGAAAGTAACCAGAGTAGAAAAACAATCTCCACATAAGGAGGATTAAACAACCCGCACACGAAACACTGCCGATGACGAATACAATACAACATAATGGGGAACAGGTGTACACAATCAGGACAAAACAAGTCAAACACCGAAACATAGATCGGTGGCAGCTAGTACTCCGGGGACGACAAACGCCGAAGCCTGCCCGAGCAAGGAGGAGGAGCAGCCTCGGCTGATTCCGTGACAGATGGGAATACAGGCCTAGGAAAAGTGGGTAACACGGCTGAGATAGACAAAGTAACAGGGATGAGGTGTATTGGCAAAGGAACTGGGGTCTATGAGTAACACATAGGGCATTTAGGACTGGGATATGGGTGTATCACTACTTGATTATATCAATATTAGGGTATTGGCATTGGGGTAACAGAGCTGGGGTGTGTGGGTGATTGGGTTTAGGTGTGTGTGTAAGTGGGCTGAGGAATAGGGGTAAATGTCTGTGAATTGCATTATAGGCAGAGCACTGTATGTTCCCATCGGTCACAATTGTGACTGGGAAAAAATAAAAAATAAAAATAAAATCTATATGGATTCCATGTTAGGGTTACTAGTGTCATGAGATTTGCATAGTGACGTCTGCAAAATATTTGGAAACAAATGTGTTAAATTAACCCATGTTTAGGTAATCCCAACATGTTGGATTATTCACCCAACCACCCTGGCTGGGTCAAAATAACCCAGCTTGTGTTCTGTCAAGTATTTACCCAGCTCTGGGTTACCAAGTAACCCACATTGGGTTGATTTTAACCTAGCATTTTTTAATGTAGGGGAACGATGAGAGGGAGATGTAGGGGGAAGACGGGAGGAGGAGGATGCGGGTTGAGAAAAAGTGGTCACGGGAGGAGGGGGAGGGGGAGGGGGCGGGGGCGGAGGGAATAAGAGGTGGAGGAAGATGAGGAGGGGGAAAAGGAGGAGGGATGAGAGAGAGACATAGAGGAAGAGGGGAAGATGAGGGGATCTCGGGTTTCTGGAATTCCACGGCAGTTGATCTCTTTTGGGAGCACTTAGGGAGAGGATGGAAGATACACACCGAGAGGAGGTTCAAAGAAAAATCCTGCATGAGACAAATCCCTGTGTGTGTGCAGGGGCGGACTGGCAATCTGGTTATTCGGGCAAATGCCAGATAGACTGGCCCATTCTAACTTGGGTTTTCTGAAAAATTATCATTATCTCGCTAGTAATGGGGGCCTCAAGGAAGAGCTGGGCCGGTGTGTGGGCCTCAATAAAAAAAATGTGCCGGTGCATTAGAAATGCCTGCACCGATTTCTGATCCCAGTCCGGCCCTGTGTGTGTGTGTGTGTGTGTGTGTGTATGTGTGTGTGTGTGTGTGTGTATGTGTGTATGTGTGCCTGCAGTGAGATTCCTGTGAAATCAAAACTATTTTGCATAAGGCTTTGCAGAAACATATTTTGCAAAACACAGAGATGCCTGGCGAATCAGCTTCCAGTCTGAGGCTGAAAGACCAATAATCCTTCAGAAGCTCTCAGTGTGTTGTCCTACAGGCATCCTGGACCCCCAGACTGACTCCATCTTACAGGTTTATGTTCCTGGTTTCTTCTGTCTCAGCTGGCCCTAATACAGTATATGGACTATGGCTGGGGTATTTAACTCTTACCCTACGAGGTCCGGAGGTCCTGCTTGTTTTCTGTTCTAGCTGATAATGAATTGCACACACCTGGTGTCCCAGGTCTAAATTAGTCCCTGATTAGACAATGGAAAAAAAGCAGTGGAACTGGATTCGAGGTCCAGAGTTGAGTTTTAGGGGTCTATGGTGTGTGTCTGTATGGTCTATAGCCTATGGCTTATGGTCTAGGCCCAGAGCTGCCAGCCCAAGTAAAAGCTCATGATATGCAGATCAAGCTCTCTTCCATTGCATGGGGAAGGCCTTCTGCATATATTAACTTTCCTATTTGGCTTATCTCTGCTTCTCTGATTCTCTCCTCCATCCTTATGCAGCCGCTTCCAGACCTCCTTCTGTTTGCCTACTTTACCACTCTACCCCCTACCTCACTCATGAGAGAACCCAGATACCTGAACAAATCGCTACGTATTCATAGCACCCCACTTGGAATATGTGTGTGTGTGTGTGTGTGTGCGTGTGTGTTTGTGTGTGCGTGCATGTGTTTCTCAGGAAGGCTGTAATCCAGAGTATTTACCTGAGTGTGGAAGATCAGAAGAGTGTAAGAGTGTGTTATTAGATTCCCACCCAGCCAGCTTTGAAATCAGACTACCCACATGAAAAAATACTATAGTATGCTATGGTATAAATAGTATAGTATTCACTGTAGTGTTTTTTGCAGACTTTACTGTAGTATTCACTGTAGCTTTTTACATTTACATTTTAGTCATTTAACAGACGCTCTTATCCAGAGCGACTTACAATTAGTTAGTGCATAAATTTTCATACTGGCCCCCCGTGGGAAGCGAACCCACAATCCTGGCGTTGCAAGTGCCATGCTCTACCAACTGAGCTACAGGGGACTTTTTCTGTAGTATTCACTGTAGTATACTGTAGTATTTACAATTACATATTGTATAAATACTGTAGTTAAAGAAAACTGTAGTATATACTATAGTAATTAATGTAGTGTTTTTGCGGATTGTAGTATACTGTAGTATTTACGTTAGTGATTTTGCAGACTACTATACTGTAGTGTTTTTTGCAGACTAATATACTGCAGTGTTTTGCAGACTGTAGTATACTCCAGTATTTCCCATGGTGTTTTTATTTTGTTATCTTTGACAAGTAGAGGCTTTCTCCTTCAGGAAACCTACTGAAGTAACACTAACACAGCTAATTTTCCATAGCCTATTTGCAAATAGAACTGGGGACTGAATGAATAGTTCAGCACTTCTGGACTTTACTAGAACCTGTAGAGCACACAATATATCGTCTGTACTTGGCATGCAGGTTTCTCACTTATGGGTGGCACAAATTGCGATATGGGGGAGGAGAATGGGCAGAGTATATGCAAATTAAATACTGTAGTATTTACTATAGTTAAGAAGTTTAGTGTTTTTGCAGACATTACTGTAGTATTTACTACAGTGTTTTGCTTTTTGCAAATAATATTATACTATTTAATATAACATACTATAGTAAGTACTACACATGATCGAGGGAAACTACAGTGTAATATAGTATTCTACAGTATACTACAGTTTACCGTAGAATTCTATAATAAGTACTGTAGAATTCTATAGTAAATTATACTGTAGTTTTTTTTTCATGTGGATACTTTAAACGGAATCTAATCCCTCCAGTCTACACTGTGTGTATGGATGCCTGAGCTCACACCATGGGTAATTTACAGGACTTCACGATCACTGGATGGTAAGGCTGATCTAACTATCTACCAGTAATATTACCTTTAATCCAACATTTTGATATGAGCAATAGCTTGAAGTTGAAATAGTGTTGGTGCAAAGAGAGTGTTAGTAGTAGGTAAAAAGATGGAAAGAGGGGTTTAGGAGTTTAGGCTTCAACTTGGGTAAACAGAGATTTGATTTATGTTTAGTGTTGGCAACTTAAATGCTGTCAGTGGTGTTTCTGTGTTTAAATTCACTTTGAGATAAACAACGTTGTTTCTCATACTGAATACCTTAGAGAGTGTTACAGCATTGGCCTGCACAGTGGCATTTCCTGAGGGTATTGACAGTGTGCGTGTGTGTGTTGTCAGGTGGTGTGGTTAATGTTATCGCTTTTACTCAGTGTGCAATAGTGTTGTCCCTAAGGGAGGTTGGGCATGTGGTGTAGCAGGATTATCTATAAAGAATAAGCCCATTTAAGTACAGTGCCACAGGCCAGAACATAACATAAGCATTATGTCCTCCTTATTCATTCATACCCACACTGCCATTGCCCCTACCCGCAGCGCTCTGAGTAATCCATTACACAAACACACACGCACATACACACACACACATACAAGCAAGCACAGACTCAACACATACAACAACCTCTCCCTCAATGTGATCAAGACAAAGGAGATGATTGTGGACTACAGGAAAAAGAAGAGGATCGAGCACGCCCCCATTCTCATACTGACAGTGCACCTGGTCCAGAATAGTTCTACTAGCATTAATTAGGTGTCTGCAGCTGCCTAGAGCAGAGAGATGATAATGCTGATATGACATACAATGCCCAGGGACCTGGGTGTGTGCGTGCGTGCATGTGTGTCTGTGCATGTATGCGTGTGTGTACGCAGAGAATACATAGTTATGGATCGCAGTAAATTGCTGCTGTTCGTGCAATGTCATTCTCAGATAGAGCCTCATTAGATCACCAGAAACTGATGCGATACATAGACTCAGTGGCCAGTTTATTAGGTACACCCATCTAGTACCGGGTCGGACTCCCCTTTGCCTCCAGAACAGCCTGAATTCTTCAGGGCATGGAAAAGTTGCTCAATTGGTATCAAGGGACCTAACTTGTGCCAGGAAATAATTCTCCACACCATTACACCACTACCACCAGCCTGTACTGTTGACACCAGGCAGGATGGGGCTATGGACTCATGCTGCTTATGCCAAATCCTGACTCTACCATCAGCATTACGCAACAGGTACCGGGATTCATCGGACCAGGCGATGTTTTTCCACTCCTCAATTGTCCAGTGTTGGTGACCGCGTGCCCGCTGGAGCCGCTTCTTCTTGTTTTTAGCTGATAGGTGTGGAACCTGGTGTGGTCGTCTGCTGCAATAGCCCATCCGTGACAAGTTGTGCGTTCCGAGATGCCGTTCTACACACCATTGTTGTGCTGCGCCATTATTTGCCTGTTTGTGGCCCACCTGTTAGCTTGAACGATTCTTGCCACCATCCTTCGACCTCTCATCAACGAGCTAGACACCGTCGTACGTGAAAAGCCCAGGAGGCCGGAAGTTTCTGAGATACTGGAACTGGCGCACCTGGCACCGGCGATCATACCACGCTCAAAGTCGCTTGGGTCACTCATTTTGCCTATTTTAAGATTAAATCGAACAGTAACTGAATACCTCGATGCCTGCCTGCTTTATATAGCAAGCCACGGCCACGTGACTCACTGTCTGTAGGAGAGAACCATTTTCGTGAACAGGGTGGTGTACCTAATAAACTGAGTGTATATATGCAAGACAGCACTACAAGAATAGTCTTCTCCTGACATCACATTGTTTACCCAATAGGAGGCTGGAAAGACAAGTAAAAAATATTTATGGAGACAAGGTGAGGTATTGAAAGGTATTGAAAACAGAGGTGCCAATAATAGCTCAGTATTTGTGTTATTTATTTTATACAGCCTTTTTGGCTTATCTTTATCAAGTGTGCCAATAACTTTGGACCTGACTGTATGTGTGCGTGTACCACATTGGTGCGTATATGTGTGCATGCAAATGTGTGTGTGTGTAATAGAGACAGAGACAGAGAGAGAGAGAGAGAGAGAGAGAGAGAGAGAGAGAGAGAGAGAGAGAGAGAGAGAGAGAGAGAGAGAGAGAGAGAGAGAGAGAGAGAGAGAGAGAGAGAGAGAGAGAGAGAGAGAGAGAGAGAGAGAGAGAGAGAGAGAGAGGTAGAGAGAGGTAGAGAGAGGTAGAGTAGAGTTGGGAGCCTTCTCATGCTGTGACAGCGGTGTCCGGGAAACACTCTCTCTGGCAGGTTGATGGCACCACAAGTTAAAACAGTTCCTTTTTAACGAGCAACTTTCTCACATATTGGCTCAGTGTGGGAGTATGAATGTGAGAGAGACAAAGACAGAGAGAGGAGAGAGGGGTTTTCCCTGTGCCTGTCAGTCTATTTTGATGCTGTGCTGGGCAGCTCTATATTGGGCAGCCTAGTTGTCCTTGAGAGAACCTGCAGAGAAAGTCCATCTCTAGGGACCAGGGGCACTCTTAGAAAAAAAGGTGCTAAGTAGAACCATACAGGGTTTTTCGGTTTGTCCCCATAGGCAGTGGTGGAAAAAGTACCCAATTGTCATACTTGAGTAAAAGTAAAGATACCTTAATAGAAAATGTAAGTGCTAAAATATATTTAAGTATCAAAAGTAAAAGTAAAAGTATAAATAGTTTCAAATTCCTTATATTAAGCAAACCAGATGGCACCATTTTCTTTTTTTTGTTTTTGTTTACGGATAGCCAGGGGCACACTCCAACACTTAGTCATAATTTACAAATGAAGCATTTGTGTTTAGTGAGTCCACTAGATCAGAGGCAGTAGGGATAACCAGGGATGTTCTCTTGATAGGTGTGTGAATTGCACCCTTGTCCTGTCCTGCTAAGCATTCAAAATGTAACAAGTACTTTTGATTGTCACGGAAGTCACATTATGCTGGCTTGCAAAGTAATGTGAATTCCTATTGGAATCCAGCCAGAGTTAAGATATCCAACAAGTGGAATTGTTAATCACCCACAACCTGCATTCAGGAAAATGTAATACTGAGACTACCTCAATCATCTAACCCGGAACAACCATCTAAGTAACGGGTGCAATAAATCAAATTCAAATCAAATTCAAATCACATTTTATTTGTCACATACACGTGTTTAGCAGATGTTATAGCGGATGTAGCGAAATGCTTGTGCTTCTAGCTCCGACAGTGCAGTTATATCTAATAAGTAATATCTAACAGTTTCCCAACATATACCCAATACACACAAAACTAGTAAGGAATGGGATTTAAGAATATATACATATACAGTTGAAGTCGGAAGTTTACATACACTTAGGTTGGAGTCATTAAAACTCGTTTTTCAACCACTCCACAAATGTCTTGTTAACAAACTATAGTTTTGGCAAGTCGGTTAGGACATCTACTTCGTGCATGACACAAGTAATTTTTCCAACAATTGTTTACAGACAGATTATTTCACTTATAATTCACTGTATCACAATTCCAGTGGGTCAGAAGTTCACATATGTAACTCTGTGTTGTTGTTTCTATCGCACTGCTTTGCTTTATCTTGGCCAGGTCGCAGTTGTAAATGAGAACTTGTTCTCAACTGGCTTACCTGGTTAAATAAAGGTGAAATAAATAAATAAACATACACCAGGTTGACTGTGCCTTTAAACAGCTTGGAAAATTCCAGAAAATGATGTCATGGCTTTAGAAGCTTCTGATAGGCTAATTGACATCATTTGAGTCAATTGGAGGTGTACCTGTGGATGTATTTCAAGGCCTACCTTCAAACTCAGTGCCTCTTTCCTCATAGGAAAATCAAAAGAAATCAGCCGACCTCAGAAAGAAATGTGTAGACCTCCACAAGTCTGGTTCATCCTTGGGAGCAATTTCCAAACACCTGAAGGTACAACGTTCATCTGTACAAACAATAGTACGCAAGTATAAACACCATGGGACCACGCAGCCGTCATATCACTCAAGAAGGAGATGCGTTCTGTCTACTAGAGATTAACGTATTTTGGTGCGAAAAGTGAAAATCAATCCCAGAACAACAGCAAAGGACCTTGTGAGGATGCTGGAGGAAACAGGTACAAAAGTATCTATATCCACAGTAAAAACTAGTCCTATATCGACATAACCTGAAAGGCTGCTCAGCAAGGAAGAAGCCACTGTTCCAAAACTGCCATAAAAAATCCAGACTACGGTTTGCAACTGCACATGGGGACAAATATCGTACTTTTTGGAGAAATGTCTTCTGGTCTGATGAAACAAAAATAGAACTGTTTGGCCATAATGACCATCGTTATGTTTAGAGGAAAAAGGGGTGGCTTGCAAGCCGAAGAACACCATCCCAACCGTGAAGCATAGGGGTGGCAGCATCATGCTGTGGGGGTGCTTTGCTGCAGGAGGGACTGGTGCACTTCAGAAAATAGATGGTATCATGAGGAAGGAAAATTATGTGGATATATTGAAGCAACATCTCAAGACATCAGTCAGGAAGTTAAAGCTTGGTCGCAAATGGTTTTTCCAAATGGACAATGACCCCAAGCATACTTCCAAAGTTGTGGCAAAATGGCTTAAGGACAAAAAAGTCAAGGTATTGGAGTGGCCATCACAAAGCCCTGACCTCAATCCTATAGAAAATGTGTGGGCAGAACTGAAAAAGCGTGTGCGAGCAAGGAGGCCTACAAACCTGACTGAGTTACACCAGCTCTGTCAGGAGGAATGGGCCAAAATTCACCCAACTTATTGTGGGAAGCTTGTGGAAGGCTACCCGAAACGTTTAACACAAGAATGTGATTAAATAAATAAAAGCTGAAATAAATCACTCTCTCTACTATTATTCTGACATTTCACATTCTTAAAATAAAGTGGTTATCCTAACTGACCTAAGACAGGGAATTTTTACTACAATTAAATGTCAGGAATTGTGAAAAACTGAGTTTAAATGTATTTGGCTAAGGTGTATGTAAACTTCCGACTTCAACTGCATGGACAAGCAATGACAGAGCGGCATGGACTAAGATACAGTAAAATATTATAGAATAGAATGCAGTATATACATATGAGATGAGTAGTACAATATATGTAAACATTATTAAAGTGACTAGAGTTCCATTTCTTAAAGTGGCCAGTGATTTCAATAGGCAGCAGCAGCCTCTAATGTGCTAGTGATGGCTATTTAACAGCCTGATGGCCTTGAGATAGAAACTGTTTTTCATTCTCTCGGTCCCAGCTTTGATGCACCTGTACTGATCTCGCCTTCTGGATGATAGCAGGGTGAACAGGCAGTGGCTCAGGTGGTTGATGTCCATGATTATCTTTTTGGCCTTCCTGTGACATCGAGTGTTATATGTGTCTTGGAGGGCGGGTAGTTTGCCCCCGGTAATGCGTTCGGCAGACCGCACCACCCTCTGGAGAGCCCTGCGGTTGTGGGCGGTGCAGTTACCATACCAGGCGGTGATACAGCCCGACAGGATGCTCTCAATTGTAAATCTGTAAAGGTTTGTGAGGGTTTTAGGTGCTAGGCCGAATTTCTTCAACCTCCTGAGGTTGAAGAGGCTCTGTTGCACCTTCTTCACCACACTGTCTGTGTGGGTGGAACATTTCAGTTTGTCGGTGATGTGTACGAGGAACTTGAAGCTTTCCACCTTCTCCACTGCGGTCCCATCGATGTGGATAGGGGGGTGCACCTTCTGCTGTTTCCTGAAGTCCACGATCATCTCCTTTGTTTTGTTGATGTTGAGGGAGAGGTTATTTTCCTGGCACCACACTCCCAGAGCCCTCACCTCCTCCCTTTAGGTGTTCTCATCATTCTTGGTAATCGAGCCTACTACTGTTGTGTCATCTGCAAACTTGATGATTGAGTTGGAGGCGTGCTTGGCCACGCAGTCATGGGTGAACAGGGAGTACAGGAGGGGGCTGAGCACACACCCTTGTGGGGCCCCAGTGTTGAGGATCAGCGAAGTGGAGATGTTGTTTCCTACCTTCACCACCTGAGGGCGGCCTGTCAGGAAGTCCAGGACCCAGTTGCACAGGGCGGGGTTCAGACCCAGGGCCTCAAGCTTAATGATGAGCTTGGAGGGTACTATGGTGTTGAATGCTGAGTTATAGTCAATGGACCGCATTCTTACATAGGTATTCCTCTTGTCCAGATGGGATAGGGCAGTGTGCAGTGTGATGGCGATTGCATCGTCTGTGGATCTATTGGGGCGGTAAGCAAATCGAAGTGGGTCAAGGGTGAGAGATAAGGTAGAGGTTATATGATCCTTGACTAGTCTCTCAAAGCACTTCATGATGACAGAGGTGAGTGCTACAGGGCGATAGTCATTTAGTTCAGTTACCTTTGCTTTCTTGGGTACAGGAACAATGCTGGCCATCTTGAAGCATGTGGGAACAGCAGACTGGGAAAGGGAGAGATTGAATATGTCCATAAACACACCAGCATGCTCTGAGGACGCGGTTAGGGATGCCGTCTGGGCCGGCAGCCTTGCGGGGGTTAACATGCTTAAATCTCTTAATCACGTCGGCCATAGAGAAGGAGAGGCCACAGTCCTTGGTAGTGGGCCTCGTCAGTGGCACTGTGTTATCGTCAAAGCGGGCGAAGAAGGTGTTTAGCTTGTCTGGAAGCGAAACGTCGGTGTCGGCGACGTGGCTTGTTTTCCTTTTGTAGTCTGTGATTGTCTGTAGACCCTGCCACATACGTCTCGTGTCTGAGCCGTTGTATTGCGACTCCACTTTGTCTCTATACTGATGTTTTGCCAGTTTAATTGCCTTGAGGAGTGAGTAGCTACACTGTTTGTATTCTGCCATATTCCCAGTCACCTTTCCATGGTTGAATGCGGTGGTTCGCGCTTTCAGATTTGCGCGAATGCTGCCATCTATCCACGGTTTCTGGTTAGGGTAGGTTTTAATAGTCACAGTGGGCACAACATCACCTATACACTTCCTGATAAACTCAGTCACCATTTCAGTGTATACGTCTAAATTATTTTCGGAAGCTACCCGGAACATATCTCAGTCCGTGTGATCAAAACAATCTTGAAGTGTGGATTCCGATTGGTCAGACCAGCGTCGAATAGTCCTTAGCACGGGTACTTCCTGTTTGAGTTTCTGCCTATAGGAAGGGAGAAGCAAAATGGAGCCATGGTCAGATTTGTCAAAAGGAGGGCGGGGGAGGGCCTTATACCCATCCCGGAAGTTCGAATAGCAATGGTCAAGGATTTTAGCAGCGCGACTACAACAGTCGATATGTTGATAGAACTTCGGCAGCCTAGTCCTCAAATTTGCTTTGTTAAAATCCCTGGCTACAATAATTGCAGCCTCAGGATATGTGGTTTCCAGTTTGCATAAGGTCCAGTGAAGGTCTTTGAGGGCCGTCATGGTATCGGCTTGAGGGGGGATATACACGGCCGTGACTATAACCGAAGAAAATTATCTTGGGAGGTAATACGGTCTGCATTTGATTGTGAGATATTCTAGGTCGGGTGAACAGAAGGACTCGAGTTCCTGTATGTTACTACAATTACACCATGAGTCGTTAATCATGAAACACACACCTCCGCCCTTCTGCTTCCCGGAGAGATATTTATTCCTGTCTGCGCGATGAACTGAGAACCCATCTGGCTGGACCAATTCCGACAGAATATCCCAAGACAGCCATGTTTCCGTGAAACAGAGTATGTTACAGGCCTTCATGTCTCTCTGGAAAGAAATCCTTGCCTGTAGTTCGTCGACCTTGTTAACCAAAGACTGAACATTAGCGAGTAGAATACTTGGAAGCGGTGGGTGGTGTGCGCGCCTCCTAAGTCGAAGCAGCAGGCCGCTCCGAGTGCCTCTCCTCCGCCGGCGATGTTTTGGGTCAGCCGCTGGAATCAGTTCAGTTGCCCTGGGGAGAGCAAACAAAGGATCTGCTTCGGGAAAGTTGTATTCCTGGTCGTAATGCTGGTGAGTTACCGCCGCTTTGATATCCAATAGTTTTTCCCGGCTGTATGTAATGATGCAAAACACTTTCTGAGCTAATAATGTAAAAAAAAAAATATATATATTTTTTAAATACTGCAATGTTTCCTAAGAGCTAGTTGCGAGGCCGCCATCTTCGTCGGCACCAGTGTTATATGTCTAACAGATTGGATTAGTTTAGAAAACTGTATGTTATTTAACTTTGTGTAGCATACAATTCATCAACCATTCAATGCAAAAACACATATATTACAGTAAAACAAACAATTCAGAAAATCTCCCTACATTAGAGCATGCTGGTAAATATTATATATGTTTCTATGTAGAACCCTTATTGCCTTCCAAAGAATCCTTCTAGCCTTCCAAATAATGATCAAAGAACTGATCAAAACAGTTATTGGTAGAACCCTGTCCCTCAGCAAATAACCCTTATGTAACCCTTTTTTCTAAGACTGTAGTGCATGTAACCCAACTGGGAGATAGAAATGAATGATGAAATTAATAATACAGACTCAATATGAAACCATTTACCTCTCTCTGTCTCTTCTCTCTGTCTTCTATCTCTTTTTCTCTCACACACACACTCATGCACACACGCATACACACACACACACACACACACACAAAACAAACAGTCCAGTCCGAGAACCATGTTAATTTCCTGTGATAAGTTCTGACATGCCATGTGATGGTGATATGTGTATGTGTATTTACGCTGTCATCTCCTGTTCTGTTCTCCCTGTTCCTCCTATCCTTCTCTTATCTCCTCCTCTCCTTCTCTACCTGTTCATCCTCTTATTCTCTCCTCTCCTCCTCTCCTTGTTCCTCCTCTCTTTATCTCACTGTTCCTCCTTTCCTTCTCTCGCTGCTGTTCCTCCTCTCTCTCCTCTCCTCTCCTCTCCTCTCCTCTCCTCTCCTCTCCTCTCCTCTCCTCTCCTCTCCTCTCCTCTCCTCTCCTCTCCTCTCCTCTCCTCTCCTCTCCTCTCCTCTCCTCTCCTCTCCTCTCCTTCTCTCCTTCTCTAGGCTGTTGATCAGGTGGCAGAGCAGCCTCTTATTACTGCATCTACATGCAGAATCCCCTTCCCTTTCCCCCAATGTGACCAGGCAGACATAGGCAAGCTATCAACCACAGATTTAGCTCTATATTTACTAGGGGAAGTTAACAATTCAGTGAGTTTGTACATACTTGTGTGTGTGTGTGTACTGTATGTGTCTACTTGTGTGTGTGTGTGTGTACTGTATGTGTCTACTTGTGTGTGTGTGTGTGTGTGTGTGTGTGTGTGTGTGTGTGTGTGTGTGTGTGTGTGTGTGATCACATGTCCCATCTGGGTTGTGATCTGACAGCTCTGTGAATGAAGTTAATGGATGTATTGTGTAAAGGTTCCATGGTGAGCTAATTAACCCGACACAGACATGCATGATTGGATAATGAAATCCTGGCTTATTAATGTGGCTTTGACAGGAGGCCCCTTATGGAAAACCCACATGATTTCACATGTGAAATGTCACGTGAAAACTTGTTTTTGGAACACTTCACGTGACATTTCACATGTATAAAAACGTGGTTTTAGAACACTTTGCATATGGTTTTGGAACACCACACGTGAAAACAAGAATGAGTCATTATGATACACACAGTGCCATAACATACAGTGTTTTCAACTTCCATATTTCACACAGTTTGACAGAAATGACTACATTGTGTATGTATACTGTACTTACTACTCAACATGTCTTCACCTGGGATTTGAACTCACAACCTCTTGGTCCACAAAAGTCAGTTCTTTCTGCTGCGCCACCACGCCTGTATTACTAACTGATTTCACTTATATTCTTACACTTTGGTCTTCAAAGTGAATCTCAGCATTGTTAAAGAATAAACTCAAGAGCAAGTATTATACTTATCATAGTGATTCAGGAGTAACATTAAAACAGAATAATATGCCCCACAAACATTAGACAACTATACAGAATACATTCAAATTGCTGAAATAAGTCAATTAAGTCAATGACGAGAGAATAGTCCGATTTATTGATAACTAAAATAGCAGTGCATGTGGCACTCTTTTGCTAAGTTCAGAGATGTATTATAGGTAATGAATGTGTATAGGAATGCTACAGGCTTTATTGCGCAGCAGCAACATTTGTGCACCTCAAAACCAGAGGTTGTGAGTTCAAATCCCAGGTGGGGTCATATTTACGCTGAACAGCGTACCAATAACTTTAAAACCACCATTTCATTACTTTACTTATAATGGTTTGGGATGGTTTGAGGCCATCTGGGACCATCATGTGACGTCCTGACGACTGGTAAAACAAATGTCTTGAGAAACTCTCACAAACATCCTGACATGGTGCTCACGTTAATGGAAAAATCACATGAATTTCACATGATCACATGTTTTCACATGTGAAATGTCCCATGTGAAGTGTTCCAAAACAACAGTTTCACATGTGTAAAACCCCATTTTCATATGTGAAATGTTCCAAAAACACGTTTTCGTATGATTTCACATGTAAAATCATGTGATTGTCCACATAAAGTTGTGTTTTTTCAATAAGGGGGATGCCAACAATCGGAATTTCCTGCTAAACCACCAGGTCTGTGGCCGTTTGGCACAAATAGACATATATTTGACCACGTCCCCAAATATGCTAATAAGCCCCACCAGTACGTTGCCCCCGCCTAACAATGATGACCGTAACTTATATTCAAAATATTGACCCATTATACTACAAGGTACAGAACTGTACTATGTGAGTTCATATGTGTACCTTCCACTTTTTTGTACCCCAGGGAACAACACTGTACCCTAAACATACCCTTATTTTTTGAGTGTGTTAATACATGTTCCAAGCAATAAGAACCTGGTGATGAACCTGGTGGCACTGCATAAACATTGATGCACTCAACCAAGAGGTTGCAAATTCAATTCCCAGAAGCATGTATACTCTATATCAAGTGTTTTTGAGCACTGCTAGTTTTCCGTTGATGTAACTAACGTTGGTAGTGATAGTTGGACAATGATTTACTTGATTCTGGACAGCTTTTAGCTAAGTGCAGGAATGTATTCTTGCCAATAAGTCTGTAGACATAGTTCTGTTATGCTCACTTACCTGGTGGTGGAGCAGGCCTTGTAGCAAGTCATTTCAGGTTGCTAGCGACAGGTTTTAAGTTCAAATCCCCGTCCCATGTGTGGTCACAGTACAAAATAATAGACCATTTTATTACACTAATTTAAATCAGAATATAGCAGCATACTGTAATTTTGTAGAAATAACACCTTCAAGTTGTTCTATATACTTTAGGCAAAGAGCACAAAGGCTTTCTTGTCAATATACAGTGCATTCAGAAAGTATTCAGACCCCTTCCCTTTTTCAAAATGTTGTTATTTTACAGCCAAATTCTAAAATGGATTAAATTAAACATGTTCCTCATCAATCTACTAAAAATACCCCAAAAAGACAATGCGAAAATCCATTGATGTCACGGATTCAGCCGAGGCTGCTCCTCCTCCCTGCTCGGGCAGGCTTCGGCGTTCGTCGTCCCCGGGGTACTAGCTGCCACTGATCTATGTTTCGGTGTTTTACTTGTTGTGTCTGATTGTGTACACCTGTTCCCCATTATGTTGTATTGTATTCCCTATTTAACCCTCTGTCGTGCATTGTGTGTTGTGTGTTATTGTTTGTGTCATCGGCAGTGTGCGGGTTGTTCGTTTTTCTCCGTTGTTTGGAGACTGTTTATTTCACTGGCGACTTTTATTAAAGTATGGTTTCCAGTAGCTCTGTGTCCTGCGTGTGACTTCACCTACCGCATTTCATTGTCGCCGTTCTGACAGAATAACACACCACCATGGAGTCAGCAGGATTGGTTGTGCCTAGGGGATCACTGGAGGAGCGCGTAATCCTCCAAGAGGCCAGGATCCAGCACCTGGGTACCACCATGCAAGAAGTGATGGACACTTTGAGGCGATGGGAGAGGGGAGGTTTGCCCACACCTCCTCCTACGATGCCACCACCATCAGCCATTCCCATCGGTCCATCTCCGGAGTACAGTGGGACAGCGTGTCCGCCCTCATCTCCTGTCTGTCCGGCAAGGCGCTGGAGTGGGCCAACGCCGAATGGGGTGGGATAGACGCTGCTACGGTCAGCTATGCAGAGTTCACCTGCCGCTTCCGGGCAGTATTCGATCATCCCCCAGAGGGTAAAGAGGCGGGTGAGCGTCTATTCCACCTTAGACAGGGGAGGAGGAGTGCGCAGGAGTTCGTGCTGGACTTCCGGACGCTAGCCGCCAACACGGGATGGAATGAGAGGGCCCTCATCGACCACTTCAGATGCAGCCTGAGGGAGGACGTGCGTCGGGAATTAGCCTGCAGGGACACCAACCTCAGCTTTGACCAACTGGTGGACATGTCGATTCGCCTGGATACCCTGTTGGCTACCCGCGGACGTCCGGATTCGGGGCCGTCCATTCCATCCCCCATCACTTCCGAGCCGACCCCTATGGAGCTCGGGGGTGCTGGTGCTAGGGAGACTAGTAGGGAGACCAGGAGGGAGGCTGTCCCCTGCACCAACTGTGGCCGCAGAGGACACACTGCTGGTCAGTGCTGGGGAAGGTCTCCTAGGAATCGGGGCAGTGGGCGACGCACTGATGAGTCTTTCCCGGTGAGTAGGCACCCAACTCACCCAGAGCTCTCTGCTGATCATATGTGTATTAAAGTGGTGTTTCCCGAGGTTTCTCCTCACTCCCAGCATAAGGCGCTAGTATATTCAGGCGCAGCTGGGAATTTCATTGATCGTCAGTTCACCTATATGTTAGGGATTCCTATCGTGCCTGTTGATGTGCCCTTCCCCATTCATGCCCTAGATAGCCGCCCGTTGGGGTCTGGGTTGATTAGGAGGTCACGGCGCCTCTCCGGATGAAAACGCAGGAGGGTCATGAGGAGATTGATTCTCCTGCGTTTCCCGTGGTGTTGGGGCTTCCCTGGTTAACAGCTCATGACCCCAACATTTCATGGCAGCAGAGAGCTCTCCAGGGATGGTCTGATCAGTGTACTGGGCGGTGTTTAGGCGTTTCCGTAGGGGCAACGACGGTGGAAAGCCCGAACCAAGTTCCCGCCTTGCATATTCCACCTGAGTACGCCGATTTGGCTCTCGCCTTCAGTAAGAGGAAGGCGACTCAATTACCACCTCATCGACAGGGGGATTGTGTGATAGACCTCCAGGTAGGCGCTGCGCTTCCACGTAGTCACGTGTATCCTCTATCTCAGGAGGAGACGGCCGCTATGGAAACCTACGTCACCGAATCTTTGAGACAGGGTTACATACGGCCGTCTACTTCCCCTGCTTCCTCGAGTTTCTTTTTTGTGAAGAAGAAGGATGGGGGTTTACGCCCGTGTATTGATTACCGTGGTCTAAATCAGATCACCATCAAATACAGCTATCCTCTGCCTCTGATTGCTAGCATGACGGAGTCATTACACGGGGCATGATTCTTCACTCAGGAGCGCGTACAATCTGGTGCGCATTAGGGAGGGAGATGAGTGGAAGACAGCATTTAGTACCACCTCGGGTCACTATGAGTACCTCGTCATGCCATACGGGTTAATGAATGCTCCTCAGTCTTCCAATCATTTGTGGACGAGATTTTTCGGGACTTGCATGGACAGGGTGTTGTGGTATATATTGATGACATCCTAATATATTCCGCTACACGAGCCGAGCATGTGTCCCTGGTGCGTCGAGTGCTTGGTAGACTGTTGGAACATGACCTGTATGCGAAGGCGGAGAAATGTCTGTTCTTCCAGGAGGCCATCTCCTTCCTGGGACATCGGTTGTCCGCGTCAGGGGTAGAGATGGAGGTTGACCGCGTTTCTGCCGTGCGTAATTGGCAGACCCCGACCACGGTAAACGAGGTGCAGCGCTTCTTGGGTTTTGCCAATTACTACCGGAGGTTCATCCAGGGCTTTGGACAGGTAGCGGCTCCCATTACCTCTCTGCTAAAGGGTGGTCCGGTGCGCCTGCAGTGGTCAGCTGAGGCTGATATGGCGTTTAAACGCTTGAAGGACCTGTTTACCTCGGCTCCGGTGCTGGCGCATCCGGATCCCTCTTTGGCATTCCAGGTGGAGGTGGACGCTTCCGAGGCTGGGATCGGCGCTGTGCTGTCTCAGCGCTCGGGTACGCCACCTAAACTCCGCCCCTGTGCTTTCTATTCTAAGAAGCTCAGACCGGCGGAGCGCAATTATGACGTGGGGGATAGGGAGCTGCTGGTGGTCAATGTTGGTCAATGTTGGTCAATGGTCAATGTTCCTTTCCCGCTTTGTATTTAAGCTCACATATATACCAGGGTCCCAGAACGCTAAGGCAGACGCCCTGTCCCGACTATATGACACCGAGGAGAGGTCCATTGAGCCCACTCCCATACTCCTGGAGTCTTGTTTAGTGGCACCGGTGGTGTGGGAGGTGGATGCGGAAATCGAGTGGGCGTTACGTTCCGACCCTACTCCTCCACAGTGTCCAGAGGGTCGGAGGTACGTGCCGCTCGACTTTCGCGACCGGTTGATATACTGGGCTCACACGTCACCCTCCTCTGGTCATCCAGGTATTGGTCGGACAGTGCACTGCCTTAGTGAGAAATACTGGTGGCCAACCTTAGCCAAGGACGTGAGGGTTTATGTTTCCTCCTGCTCGGTGTGCGCCCAGTGTAAGGCGCCTAGACACCTGCCCAGGGGGAAGTTACAACCCCTACCCGTTCCTCAACGGCCGTGGTCTCACCTATCGGTGGATTTTGTGACGGATCTTCCCCCCTCTCAGGGAAACACTACGATATTGGTCGTTGTGGATCGGTTTTCCAAAGCCTGCTGCCTCATTCCCCTGCCAGGTCTCCCTACTGCCCTACAAACTGCTGAGGCCCTGTTTACACACGTATTCCGGCACTATGGGGTGCCTGAGGATATAGTGTCTGATCGGGGTCCCCAGTTCACCTCTAGGGTCTGGAGGGCATTTCTGGAACGTCTGGGGGTCTCGATTAGCCTTACCTCAGGTTTTCA
The DNA here is from genome assembly GCF_964263955.1 of Coregonus lavaretus. Lineage (NCBI taxonomy): Eukaryota > Metazoa > Chordata > Actinopteri > Salmoniformes > Salmonidae > Coregonus > Coregonus lavaretus. The sequence goes on along the minus strand of NC_140008.1, from coordinate 35,272,399 downwards.
CCCCGAAAGTAATGGGCAGGTGGAGAGAGTTAACCAGGATGTGGGTAGGTTTCTGAGGTCATATTGCCAGGGAGTGGTCGGGATATATTCCCTGGGCAGAGATAGCCCAAAACGCCCTCCGTCATTCGTCTACTAACCTGACACCTTTCCAGTGTGTGTTAGGTTACCAGCCGGTTCTGGCACCTTGGCATCAGAGCCAGATCGAGGCCCCTGCGGTGGACGAGTGGTTTCGGCGCTCGGAGGAAACTTGGAATGCTGCGCACGTCCATTTGCAGCGTGCCATCAGGCGGCAAAAGGCGAGCGCCGATCGCCACTGCAGTGAGGCTCCGGTGTATGCACCAGGAGACCGGGTCTGGCTCTCGACCCGAAACCTGCCCCTTCGCCTGCCCTGCCGGAAGCTGGGTCGGCGGTTTGTGGGGCCCTTTAAAGTCCTGAGGAGATTGAACGAGGTATGTTATAGGTTACAACTGCCCAGGTATTATCGCATTAACCCCTCGTTCCATGTGTCTCTCCTCAGGCCGGTGGTGGCTGGTCCACTCCAGGAGAATGAGGTACGAGAGGCTCCTCCGCCCCCGCTGGACATCGAGGGGGCTCCGGCGTACTCAGTCCGGTCCATCTTGGATTCGAGGAGTCGGACGGGGGGCCTGCAGTATCTCGTGGAGTGGGAGGGGTACGGTCCGGAGGAACGGTGCTGGGTCCCCAGGAGGGACATTCTAGATCCCTCCTTGTTGAGGGACTTCCACCGGAGTCATCCGACTCGCCCTGCTCCGCGTTCTCCTGGCCGTCCCCGAGGCCGGGGTTGGCTCAAGGGGGGGGGTACTGTCACGGATTCAGCCGAGGCTGATCCTCCTCCCTGCTCGGGCAGGCTTCGGTGTTCGTCGTCCCCGGAGTACTAGCTGCCACCGATCTATGTTTCGGTGTTTGACTTGTTGTGTCTGATTGTGTACACCTGTTCCCCATTATGTTGTATTGTATTCCCTATTTAACCCTCTGTCGAGCATTGTGTGTTGTGTGTTATTGTTTGTGTCATCGGCAGTGTGCGGGTTGTTCGTTTTCTCCGTTGTTTGGAGACTGTTTATTTCACTGGCGACTTTTATTAAAGTACGGTTTCCAGTAGCTCTGTGTCCTGCGTGTGACTTCGCCTACCGCATTTCACTGTCGCCATTCTGACAATTGATCATCCTTGAGATTTTACTACAACTTTATTGGAGTCCACTTGTGGTAAATTCAATTGATTGGACATGATTTGGAAAGGCACACACCTGTATATATACGGTCCCACAGTTGACAGTGCATGTCAGAGCAAAAAACAAGCCATGAGGTCGAAGGAATTGTTCGTAGAGCTCCGAGACAGGTTATGTCGAGGCACAGATCTGGGGAAGGGTACCAAAACATTATTCAGCATTAAAGGTCCCCAAGAACACAGTGGCCTCCATCATTCTTAAATGGAAGAAGTTTGGACCCACCAAGACTCTTCATAGAGCTGGCCGCCCAGCCAAACTGAGCAATCGGGGGACAAGGGCCTTGGTCAGGGAGGTGACCAAGAACCCGATGGTCACGCTGACAATGCTCCAGAGTTCCTCTGTGGAGATGGGAAAACCTTCCAGAAGGTCAACCATCTCTGCAGCACTCAACCAATCAAGCCTTTATGGTAGAGTGGTCAGACTGAAGCCATTCCTCAGTAAAAGGCACATGACAACGCGCTTGGAGTTTGCCAAAAGGCACCTAAAGGACTCAGACCATGAGAAACAAGATTCTCTGGTCTGATGAATCCAAGATTGAACTCTTTGGCCTGAATGCCAAGCGTCACGTCTGGAGGAAACCTGGCACTATCCCGATGGTGAAGCATGGTGGTGGCAGCATCATGCTGTGGGGATGTTTTTCAGCGGCAGGGACTGGGAAACTAGTCAGGATCGAGTGAAAGATGAACGGAGCAAAGCACGGAGAGATCCTTGATGAAACCCTGCTCCAGAGCGCTCAGGACCTCAGACTGGGGCGAAGGTTCACCTTCCAACAGGACAACGACCCTAAGCACACAGCCAAGACAATGCTAAATCTAAATTGTGCCTAAACTGCAATATTATATTGTGGCCTTTCTCTTGCATTTCAAAGATGATGGAACAAAGAAAAACTATAGAAAACGCATGTTTTGTTGTTTGTATTATCTTTTACCAGATCTAATTTGTTATATTTTCCTACATTAATTTCACATTCCAACAAACTTCAAAGTGTTTCCTTCAAATGGTATTAAGAATATGCATATCCTTGCTTCAGGTCCTGAGCTACAAGCAGTTAGATTTGGGTATGTCATTTTAGGCGAAAATTGAAAAAAAAGGATCCGATCCTTAAGATGTTAATGCAACTATTTGTTTAGCACTTTTGAAATGTACAGCGACAGAATTCAGAACATGGGCCGTTCTTACAGTATTCTCCCTGTACACCAACTCAGAACCATAGGATTAATAAATCAAATGAAATGTTATTGTTCACGTACACATTTTTAGCAGATGGTATTGCGGGTGTAGCGAAATGCTTGTGTTCCTAGATCCAACAGTGCAGTAGTATCTAACAATTCACACAAATCTAAAAGTAAAAGAATGGAATTAAGAAATTTATAAATATTAGGACGAGCAATGTCGGAGTGGTATTGACTCAAATTCAGTAGAATAGAATACAGTATATAGACTATTAAAGTGGCCAGTGATTCCATGTCTATGTTTACAGGGCAGCAGCCTCTAAGGTGCAGGGTTGAGTAACCGGGAGGTAGCCGGCTAGTGATGGCTTTTTAATAGTCTCATGGCCTTGAGATAGAAGCTGTTTTTAATTCTCTCAGTCCCAGCTTTGATGCCCCTGTACTGACCTAGCCTTCTGGATGATAGCGGGGTGAACAGGCCGTGGCTTGGGTGGTTGATGTCCTTGATCGTTCTTGGCCTTCCTGTGACATCGGGTGCTGTAGGTGTCCTGGAGGGCAGGCAGTGTGCCCCCGGTGATGCGTTGGGCAGACCGCACCACCCTCTGGAGAGTCCTGCGGTTGCGGGCTGTGCAGTTGCCTTACCAGGCAACAGCCCGACAAGATGCTCTCAATTGTGCATCTGTAAAAGTTTGTGAGTGTCTTAGGGGCCAAGCCAAATTTCTTCACTGTTGCGCCATCTTCACCACACTGTCTGTGTGGGTGGACCATTTCAGATTGTCAGTGATGTGTATGCCGAGGAACTTTAAGCTTTCCACCTTCTCCACTGCGGTCCCGTCAATGTGGATAGGGGCGTGCTCCCTCTGCTGTTTCCTGAAGTCCACGATCAGCTCCTTCTTTTTGTTGATGTTGAGGGAGAGGTTATTTTCCTGGCACCACTCTGCCAGGGCCCTCACCTCCTCCCTCTAGGTTGTCTCGTCATTGTTGGTAATCAGGCCTACTACTGTTGTGGCGTCTGCAAATTTGATGATTGAGTTGGAGGCTTGCGTGGCCACGCAGTCATACGTGAACAGGGAGTACAGGAGGGGGCTGAGCATGCACCCTTGTGGGGCCCCTGTGTTGAAGATCAGCGAAGTGGAGGTGTTGTTTCCTACCTTCACCACCTGGGGGCGGCCCGTCAGGAAGTCCAGGACCCAGTTGCACAGGCGGGGTTCAGACCCAGGGCCCCAACTTTAATGATGAGCTTGGAGGGTACAATGTTGTTGAAGGCTGAGCTATGGTCAATGAACAGCATTCTTACGTATATATTCCTCTTGTCCAGATGGATGGGGCAGTGTGCAGTGCGATGGCGATTGCATCATCTGTGGATCTATTGGGGTGGTAAGCAAATTGAAGTGGGTCTAGGGTGTTAGGTAGAGGTGATATGATCCTTAACTAGCCTCTCAAAGGACTTCATCATGACTGAAGTGAGTGCTCCGGGGTTATTTAGTTCAGTTACCTTTGCTTTCTTGGGTACAGGAACAATGGTGGACATCTTGAAGCAAGTGGAGACAGCAGACTGGGATAGGGAGAGATTGAATATGTCCGTAAACAGTCCAGCCAGCTGGTCTGCGCATGCTCTGAGGACGTGGCTAGGGATGCCGTCTGGGCCGGCAGCTTTGCGAGGATTAACACGCTTAAATGTCTTACTCAAGGTGGGCATATAAGCAGACAATGAAAGCTTGTACAATATTCGATGATTACATTTCTATAAAACAGGCTATAGGCTACATGTGCACCACCAAGTCAGAACAGTAGGCTAAGTTATGAGGGGGAACTGTATAAAATTATTAGGGTGAGGCACATGGGCTACTAACAGCTTACTACACAACATACACTTAGTATTACTTTAATAGCTACAGTATACATATCTCCCTGGCATATTACATCATTTATGCATCAGCATACAATACATTTTTGGACTCACCTTGTCGCGCTGTGCTCACTTGAACAGGAAGGTGGTGCGGCGGTCCTTCTTGTGGGCAAATTTGGTCATCAAACTTTGTCATCAAAGTCTGGCATTCTCTGGATTTATGGTGCTTTCAGGACAACTGGGAACTCTGAAAAAAACAAGGTTGAATCATGACGTAAGTGATCTTCAGGTCAGAGCTCTAGAAAGATGCCAGAGTTCCCGACGTGAAATTCCGAATTGGATTACCATTCAAAACGCATTTTCCAAGTCGGAGTTCGTATTTTTCAGAGTTCCCAGTTGTTTTGAGCTCACTGAAGTCTGAGATTTCCCAGTTCCGAGTTTCCAGTTGTTTTGAATGCAGCAGAAGTCATGCTGGATTAACAACATGGCCAATGAATTCGACCTTTTAGGCTAAACAAACCGTTATAGCTCTGTTATTGTCTTTACATGCTTGCACCAACATTATCTTAGCCTATATTGTTGAGCAATTGACACTATAGAAAACTCACTACAATGCAAAACCCAAACTCACCTCTTTTACTGAACTAATTTGATTCAAATCCCGCCGCAGTGCTGACCTCCTCTGTCCTGCGTTTTGCCGGTGTTGAAACGGCCAGCTGTCTTATTCCCTGTCCTAGAGCTGACAAAATAACTGCGGCGCTCACCGGAGGTGTGTCAAAAGAGTTTACACTTTCAAACCGGGAGCCCATCCACACTGAATAAAAACGGTTTTAGCATAAATTATCAAAGATGTAAACAACTCATTCACTCGTGCTGTATTCAACCTTTTCTGGCCCATGGTGTTGTATGTGAATGTTTCTCATTTTAAGCTTGGAAAAGAGATCTTTAAACCCAGACTTGGACCACACATACACTCCACTGAATAGCAGGCTAGTGATTACTTTGCAATGCTTGCAGTTAGCCACTGATTCCTTCCAAAGCACTCATTGTTGAATTAGCGATTTCCAACTTGTTGTGTAATGTTTATGTCCAATGGCCAATGAAAACCAATACATTTTATCTATAATTTCTCTTCATATGACAAGGATTGAAAAGGATTTGCCAGTAGATTGTCGACTTGATTTATGATGATGACTGCTTGTCTAGCTTGCTAGGAAAGACTTTGAAAGTATGATGTTGACATGATCAGTCCAATCAAAGCTATGGTAGATATAAGGTGATTTGATGTCATTTTATCTGTGGCAAATGACCTCGAGCCTTCTTGGATAGGCACGTCTAATGTAACTCTATGGCTGCGCCCAAGGGGCTTGAATTTTCGAGCTCTCACCATAGGTTTTGCAGTGACGTTGTGGCGAGTGACAGAATACTGAGCCAATCACAACACAACTAAAGAACATTACCAACCCCTATTTTTCGCTGGCTGTCTCACCACCACAGAAAGCACTGAGCTAGGCTGAAACACCTGCATTTTGGAGCTGCCTTACTCAATAAATTAAAAAAAGACTATGTTTGTATGAGGCTTTATTAACTCAAATATTTATATTTACATTGTTTGCAAACTGATATGTGACATGTATTAATGCCAAAATAACATGCAAAACAGGCAAAATAAATAAATATACACAGTACCAGTCAAAGGTTTGGGCACACCTACTCATTCAAGGGTTTTTCTTTATTTTTACTAATTTTCTACATTGCAGAATAACAGTGAAGACATCAAAACTATGAAATAACACATATGGAATGATGTAGTAACCAAAAAGGTGTTAAACAAATCAAAATATATTTTAGATTTTAGATTCGTAAAAGTAGCCACCCTTTGCCTTGATGACAGCTTTGCACACTCTTGGCATTCTCTCAACCAGCTTCACCTGGAATGCTTTTCCAACAGTCTTGAAGGAGTTCCCACATATGCTGAGCATTTGTTGGCTGCTTTTCCTTCACTCTGCGGTCCAACTCATCACAAACCATCTCAATTGGGTTGAGGTCAGGTGATTGTGGTGGCCAGGTCATCTGATGCAGCACTCCATCAGTCTCCTTCTTGGTCGAATAGCCCTTACACAGGCTGGAGGTGTGTTGGGTCATTGTCCTGTTGACAAACAAATGATAGTCCCACTATGAGCAAACCAGATTGAATGGCGTATTGCTGCAGAATGCTGTGTTAGCCATGCTGGTTAAGTGTGCCTTGAATTCTAAATAAATCACCGACAGTGTCATTGGCAAAGCACCCCCACACCATCACACCTCCTCCTCCATGCTTCATGGTGGGAACCAAACATGCAGAGATCATCCGCTCACCTTCTCTGCGTTTCACAAAGACACAGACCAAAGGACAGATTTCTAACGGTCTAATGTTCATTAGTCGTGTTTCTTGTCCCAAGCAGGTCTCTTCTTCTTATTGGTGTCCTTTAGTAGTGGTTTCTTTGCAGCAATTCAAACATTAAGGCCTGATTCACACAGTCTCCTCTGAGCAGTTGATGTTGAGATGTGTCTGTTACTTGAACTCTGGGAAGCATTTATTTGGGCTGCATTTTTTGAGGCTGGTAACTCTAATGAACTTATCCTCTGCAGCAGAGGTAACTCTGGGTCTTCCTTTCCTGTGGCGGTCCTCATAAGAGCCAGTTTCATCATAGCGCTTGATGGATTTTGTGACTGCACTTGAAATGTTCCGTATTGACTGATCTTCATGTCTTAAAGTAATGATGGACTGTCATTTCTATTCGCTTATTTGAGCTGTTCTTGCCATAATATGGACTTGGTCTTTTACCAAATAGGGCTATCTTCTGTATACCATCCCTACCTTGTCACAACAGAACTGATTGTCTCAAATGCATTAAGAAGGAAAGAAATTCCACAAATTAACTTTTAAGAAGGCGCACCTGTAAATTGAAATGCATTCCAGGTGACTACCTCATGAAGCTGGTTGAGATAATGCCAAGAGTGTGCTAAACTGTATTTGTATTTGTATTTATTATGGATCTACATTAGCTGCTACTCTTCCTGGGGTCCAGCAAAATAAAGGCAGTTATACATTTTAAAAACATTACAGTACATTCATAACAGATTTCACATTATATTAAGTGTGTGCCCTCAGGCCTCTACTCTACTACCACATATCTATAACACAAAATCCATGTGTGCATGTTTGTATAGTGTGTATGTTATCATGTGTTTGTATGCATGTGTCTATGTTTGTGTTGCTTCACAGTCGCCGCTGTTCCATAAGGTGTATTTTTATCTGTTTTTTAATCTAATTTTACTTCTGGCATGAGTTACTTGATGTGGAATAGAGTTCCATTTAGTCATGGCTCTATGTAGTACTGTGCATCTCCCATAGTCTGTTCTTGACTTGGGGACTGTGAAGAGAGTGCTGGTGGCATGTCTTGTGGGGTATGCATGGGTGTCCGAGCTGTGTGCCAGTTGTTCAAACAGACAGCTTGGTGCATTCAACATGTCAATACCTCTCAGAAATACAAGTAGTGATGAAGTCAATCTCTCCTCCACTTTGAGCCAAGAGAGATTGACATGCATATAAGTAAAGTTAGCTCTCTGCGTACATCCAAGGGCCAGCCGTGCTGCCCTGTTCTGAGCCAATTGCAATTTTCCTAAGTCCTTCTTTGTAGCACCTGACCACACGACTGAACAGTATTCCAGGTGTGACAAAACTAGGGCCTGTAGGACCTGCCTTGTTGATAGTGCTGTTAAGAATGCAGAGCAGTCCTTATTATAGACAGACTTCTACACCATCCTAGCTACTGTTGTATCAATATGTTTTGACCATGACAGTTTACAATCCAGGGTTACTCCAAGCATTTTAGTCTCCTCAACTTGCTCAATTTTCACATTATTCATTACAAGGTTTAGTTGAGGTTTAGGGTTTAGTGAATGATTTGCCCCAAATACAATGCTTTTAGTGTTTGAAATATTTAGGACTAACTTATTCCTTGCCACCTATTCTGAAACTAACTGCAGCTCTTTGTTAAATGTTGCTGTCATTTCAGTCGCTGTATTAGCTGACGTGTATAGTGTTAAGTCATGCGCATACATAGACACACTGGCTTTACTCAAAGCAAGTGGCATGTCGTTAGTAAAGATGGAAAAAAAGTAAGGGGCCTAGAGAGCTGCCCTGGGGAATTCCTGATTCTACCTGGATTTTGATGGAGAGGCTTCCATTAAAGAACACCCTCTGTGTTCTGTTAGACAGGTAACTCTTTATCCACAATATTGCAGGGGGTGTAAAGCCATAACACATACGTTTTCCAGCAACAGACTATGATCGATAATGTCAAAAGCCGCACTGAAGTCTAGCAAAACAGCCCCACAATCTTTTTATCATCAATTTTTCTCAGCCAATCATCAGTAATTTGTGTAAGTGCTGTGCTTGTTGAACGTCCTTCCCTATAAGCGTGCTGAAAGTCTGTTGTTAATTTACTGTAAAATAGCATTTAATCTTGTAAAGCACATTTTTTTCCAAAAGGTTACCAAGGGTTGGTAACAGGCTGAATGGTCGGCTATTTGAGCCAGTTAAGGAGGCTTTACTATTCATAGATAGGGGAATAACTTTTTCTTCCCTCCAGGCCTGAGGGCACACACTTTCTAGTAGGCTTAAATTTAAGATATGGCAAATAGGAGTGGCAATATCATTCGCTATTATCCTCAGTAATTTTCCATCTCAGTTGTCAGACCCCGGTGGCTTGTCATTGTTGATCGACAATAATAATTTTTTCACCTCTTCCACACTTACTTTACAGAATTCAAAATTACAATGCTTGTCTTTCATAGTTTGGTCAGATATACTTGGCTGTGCACCTCCCGAGTGGCGCAGTGGTCTAAGGCACTGCATCGCAATGCTAGCTGTGCCACTAGAGATCCTGGTTCAAGTCCAGGCTCTGTCGCAGCCGGCCGCGACCGGGAGACCCATGGGGCGGTGTCGTCCAGGTTAGGGTAGGGTTTGGCCGGCAGGGAAGTTTTTGTCCCATCGTGCACTAGCAACTCCTGTGGCAGGCCGGGGGCAGTGCACGCTGACACGGTTGCCAGGTGTACGGTGTTTCCTCTGACACATTGGTGCGGCTGGCTTCCGGGTTAAGCGGGCATTGTGCCAAGAAGCATTGCGGCTATGCTGGGTTATGTTTCGGAGGACGCATGGCTCTCTACCTTCACCTCTCCCGTGTCCGTACGAGAGTTGCAGTGATGGGACAACACTGTAACTACCAATTGGATACCATGAAATTGGGTTGAAAAAGGGGGTAAAAAAATACATATACTTGGATGTGTAGTGTCAGCGTTTGTTGCTGGCATGTCATGCCTAAGTTTGCTAATCTTGCCAATGAAAAAATAATTAAAGTAGTTGGTAATATCAGTGGGTTTTGTGATGAATGAGCCATCTGATTCAATGAATGATGGAACGGAGTTTGCCTTTTTGCCCCAAATTTCATTTAAGGTGCTCCAAAGCTTTTTACTATAATTCTTTATGTCATTTATCTTTATTTCATAGTTTAGTTTCTTCTTCTTTTTATTCAGTTTAGTCACATGATTGCTAGATTTGCAGTACGTTTGCCAATCAGTTGTACAGCCAGACCTACTGTATTTGCCATCTCTTTTGCCTCATCCCTCTCAACCATACAATTTGCTGTCATCAAGGCTAATAATAAAATTAAGGGTGGCTACTTTGAAGAATCTAAAATCAAAAATATATTTTGATTTGTTTAACACTTTTTTTGGTTACTGCATGATTCCATATGTGTTATTTCATTGTGTTGATGTCTTCACTATTATTATACAAGGTAGAAAATAGTACACATTTTTGATTGGTACTGTGTATATATATATATATATATATATATATATATATATATATATATATATATATATATATATATATATTCCTGAGATCTCCTAGATATAGGACAGACACTTCAAAACCTTGTTTCTTATGATTTATTTATTTATTGTCTTTTTTTGCCATTTATGAATGTGTTATTCAATGTGTTTCTCTGGGCTATAGCAGTAAAGGCCAAATTCAGTATTTTATCAAATAATTATTTTTCATACTTTAGGGATACCTAAAGGGGTCCTGTCTTCTTGGTAAGCAACTCATATTAATTAGATGTACAGTGGGGAAAAAAAGTATTTAGTCAGCCACCAATTGTGCAAGTTCTCCCACTAAAAAGATGAGAGAGGCCTGTAATGTTCATCATAGGTACACGTCAACTATGAAAAAAAGTATTTAGTCAGCCACCAATTGTGCAAGTTCTCCCACTTAAAAAGATGAGAGAGGCCTGTAATTTTCATCATAGGTACACGTCAACTATGACAGACAAATTGAGGAAAAAAAATCCAGAAAATCACATAGCAGGATTTTTTATGAATTTATTTGCAAATGATGGTGGAAAATAAGTATTTGGTCACCTACAAACAAGCAAGATTTCTGGCTCTCACAGACCTGTAACTTCTTCTTTAAGAGGCTCATCTGTCCTCCACTAGTTACCTGTATTAATGGCACCTGTTTGAACTTGTTATCAGTATAAAAGACACCTGTCCACAACCTCAAACAGTCACACTCCAAACTCCACTATGGCCAAGACCAAAGAGCTGTCAAAGGACACCAGAAACAAAATTGTAGACCTGCACCAGGCTGGGAAGACTGAATCTGCAATAGGTAAGCAGCTTGGTTTGAAGAAATCAACTGTGGGAGCAATTATTAGGAAATGGAAGACATACAAGACCACTGATAATCTCCCTTGATCTGGGGCTCCACGCAAGATCTCACCCCGTGGGGTCAAAATGATCACAAGAACGGTGAGCAAAAATTCCAGAACCACACGGGGGGACCTAGTGAATGACCTGCAGAGAGCTGGGACCAAAGTAACAAAGCCTACCATCAGTAACACACTACGCCGCCAGGGACTCAAATCCTGCAGTGCAGGACGTGTCCCCCTGCTTAAGCCAGTACATGTCCAGGCCCATCTGAAGTTTGCTAGAGTGCATTTGGATGATCCAGAAGAGGATTGGGAGAATGTCATATGGTCGGATGAAACCAAAATATAACTTTTTGGGAAAAACTCAACTCGTCGTGTTTGGAGTACAAAGAATGCTGAGTTGCATCCAAAGAACACCATACCTACTGTGAAGCATGGGGGTGGAAACATCATGCTTTGGGGCTGTTTTTCTGCAAAGGGACCAGGACGACTGATCCGTGTAAAGGAAAGAATGAATGGGGCCATGTATCATGAGATTTTGAGTGAAAACCTCCTTCCATCAGCAAGTGCATTGAAAATGAAACGTGGCTGGGTCTTTCAGCATGACAAGCATCCCAAACACACCGCCCGGGCAACGAAGGAGTGGCTTCGTAAGAAGCATTTCAAGGTCCTGGAGTGGCCTAGCCAGTCTCCAGATCTCAACCCCATAGAAAATCTTTGGAGGGAGTTGAAAGTCCGTGTTGCCCAGCGACAGCCCCAAAACATCCCTGCTCTAGAGGAGATCTGCATGGAGGAATGGGCCAAAATACCAGCAACAGTGTGTGAAAACCTTGTGAAGACTTACAGAAAACGTTTGACCTGTGTCATTGCCAACAAAGGGTATATAACAAAGTATTGAGAAACTTTTGTTATTGACCAAATACTTATTTTCCACCATCATTTGCAAATAAATTCATTAAAAATCCTATAATGTGATTTTCTGGATTTTTTTTTCCTCATTTTGTCTGTCATAGTTGACATGTACCTATGATGAAAATTACAGGCCTCTCTCATCTTTTTAAGTGGGAGAACTTGCACAATTGGTGGCTGACTAAATACTTTTTTCCCCCACTGTACATGGTAATGTAATTTTTTTTATTTTTTTTGTGATTCAATACGTAATATAGTACATTTATCATAATAAGTTTAAAACTTTCTGAGAAATAGCCATTATTTACTATTTTACACCTAGGGTTACTATACATGATTTTAACTCAATTTATAAGAGATTGTCCAAAATTGAAATGCTCCAGGCATTTATATATAAACCCCAGTCGTACTTTATCAAATGCCTTTTCGACGTCTGCTATGAATAGTAGGCCTGGTTTCCCAGATTTTTCATAGTGTTCTATTGTTTCCAGTACATGCCTTATATTATCTCCAATGTATCGCCCATGTAAAAAACCTGTCTGTTTAGAATGAATAATATCCGACAATACCTTTTTAATTCTATGCGCTATACATTTTGCTAGAATTTTTCCATCACAGTCCTCTGAGTATATCAAAAAAGGTTTGGTATACCTCGACTGGTATGCCATCCAACCCTGGAGTTTTCCCGGACTTAAAGTCCTTAATTGCATCCAGAAGTTCCTCCTCTGTAATTTCATCTTCACATGAGTCTTTCTGTATGGCAGTTAATTTTACATTATCAATAGAAAAAAAATCTCTACAATTTGCTTCAGTTAGAGGAGATGGAGGCGACTGAAACGAAAACATTTGCTTAAAGTACTTTGTTTCCTCCTTACAAATATCATTTGGTGAATCATGGGTGACTCCGTCATTTGTAACCAGTTTCAATAAATTATTTTTGGTAGCATTCCTATGTTGAAGATTAAAAAATAATTTGGTGCATTTTTCCCCATATTCCATCCAGTTTGCTTTATTGTGGTCCTCTGTAGCTCAGCTGGTAGATCACGGCGCTTGTAACGCCAGCGTAGTGGGTTTGATCCCCGGGACCACCCATATACAAAAATGTATGCACGCATGACTGTAAGTCACTTTGGATAAAAGCGTCTGCTAAATGGCTTATTATGATTATTTTTATAATATATTACACTTGATCTTTCTTGAATAAGTTTCTCCATTAATTTTTGTTTTTCCTCTAATTTATTCTCTATGTTACAGTTTGTATTGCTATCTATCTGTTCTGTTAGACCTTCTATTTCCTTTGTTACTGTGGACTCTTTTGACCTAAATTGCTTTTGTTTTCGAGATGAGTACTGAATTGCATGGCCTCTAAAGGCACATTTAAAGGTGTCCCATACAATAAGGGGATTTGCTGTACCTATGTTATGTTGGGGAAAAAAAGTTATAAATTCCTCTGTCCCAGTTAAAAACAAGCTATCATCCAATAGGCTTTGATTACATTTCCAATATCCAAGCCCATGTGGAAATTCAGTAAGAGTAATGTATATGCCAATTATATGATTGCAATTTATTGCCCTGACCATATCTGCAGTCCTCATGCCTCCTTGCAGCATGCCTAAGGCACGTTCACGCAGATGAGCAGGGACCCTGGGCATCTTTCTTTTGGTGTTTTTCAGAGTCAGTAGAAAGGTCTCTTTAGTGTCCTAAGTTTTCATAACTGTGACCTTAATTACCTACCGTCTGTAAGCTGTTAGTGTCTTAACGAACGTTCCACAGATACATGTTCATTAATTGTTTATGGTTAATTGAACAAGCATGGGAAACAGTGTTTAAACCCTTTACAATGAAGATCTGTGAAGTTATTTGGATTTTTACAAATTATCTTTGAAAGACAGGGTCCTGAAAAAGGGACGTCACTCTTGTACCACAAGTTATATTGCTAGAAAGGGGCAATTATCCTATTCATTTCTCAATCAGCTTTATTTCACAATGTAGCCTAGGAGGCTATTAGCCTAAGCCAACACAGGATCTGTCAGTTGGCTAGCCAGGCACCGAACGTGAACAGTTTCACTTTCGCTAGCATGTCAAAACAATTACATTTACCAATTTAAGACTTGTAAACACATACTATTCATACACCACAAGAAAGTAAAGGGTTCAAAGTATCTGATTCATTACAAATGTCAATTTCCATGAAAAAGTCATTTTCACTCCTGGCATTTTATTTCCATTTTGCCAACAATGGGTGGCTGCGACATCCGTCAGGTTCTTCTGGGCCGCCACACATATAGAGAAGAGGCAGGTGCCATTTGGGACATAGTCAATGGGTTTTTCTGTTGTGTGAGCTTTTCTACTAGTTAATCATAAGTCATTAGAATACACAGTGAATCAATGACATTTGCACAGACCTGATGAAAACACACTTTCTTCATGATATCTATCTCTCTCAATTTCCACCTCAATCCACACACTCTCTTAGATAATCTTACACAACTTTATATTACTGTAAATTGAGTAGGACTCTGAGGAGAGAATAGACAGTACAAATAGCCCTATTGGCGGGCCTTGGTTGAGTGGATTTCAATGCTATTCAATGCCAAGGCATTTCTGGGTCTAGGGCAAGACTTAGCCATCCTCTACATTAGCCCCACACTTTCCATGGATCTTGCACTGTGTTCGCTAGCCCCATGATCACCCTATATTACTGTAAACTACTGTAGATACAGTGTGTGTGGCTACTGCATCGGGATGGCCCTGACTGATTGGGTTAGGGCTAACTTACAGTGGTACTGTGTTAGCAAGCCCCATGTTAACCCTGTATTACTATAAACTAGCGTAGGTAAATTGTGTGACTGCTGCATCCCGCATGTCCCTGACTGACTGATTGGGTTGCTTGTTAGCTTGTCTTTGGTCAGTAGGCAGAGCGATGACACCGCCTCTAGTGTCATAAATTATAAAGTCGCCAGCCTAACTTTTATCTAGACAAATATTATTCCTCTTTTTCCCCCGTTGTTTGGAAACGTGTTACAGACTACAGCTCCTACAGTCTTCGTTGTTAAAGTGAGGCAGCTGATGCATAATTTACCTGAGTGTTTTCTTTTCTCTTTTTCTTCTCTGTTCCTCTCATCCTCTTATCCTCCTCTTACCTCTCACTCTGTCTTCAACCTCTCAACCTTGATGCTGTTGAGCAGGCAATAAATGGATGAAAATGTCCTGAAACAGAGAGAAACAGGGAGGAATTACCTGAACTTGTGCAATAAGAAACACAAATTATTTGCAAAGCACTTTAAAAGTTTTCCGTTGCATGGTATCCGCTGCCCTCCAGCCAGCCAGCTCACACACACACACACACACACACACACACACACACACACACAAACGCATACACACAGGGATACACACAAACAGAAACACACACATGCACACTTATCTCTACATACAGTATACAAATCGATTCCCTGTTCACAGAAATACAGACGAGCCCCCCCAAAAAAACTCACACACTCTCTCGCACACACATATTTCCCCATATCCAACCCTTTGGCAGGGTATCTGCATCAAAAGCTGTTGAGGAAACAGTGCTGGTTTGTGGTTTGTTTTATAACTTCTCTCCATGGCTCGGGGTGAGATCCGGGCCTGCTTCTCTTGTTTTACACCTCATAAATATGGAGGAACAGTTGGTGGAATTGGCCCGGAGGTGGAGTAGAGATGTGGTTGACTTTTTAAGAGAGCTCAACTTGTTTAGGTGCAACGAAAGAAAGCTAAACTCAGAAAGAAAGCTAAACTCTTCTGGGTGCGTGGTGGGAAGAATAATCACGCAGTTTAGAGTAGGTACATTGTGTTTTGTTCAGAGTTTTGCAGTAGGAGCCATTGTGTGGAAGGAAAGCATATGCCCTGGTTAAAAGTAGTGCACTACATAGGGAATAGGGTGCCATTTGGGACACATATGTGAGACTGAGATCCACTTCATTTACATTCATCGTCAGTGCCGTGATAGGCCAAACACACACACAAAGCCTACTTAACCAAGTCAAAACAAACAATGGCCTTTGCTGTGATTAGCACATAGACATACACTACCGGTCAAAAGCTTTAGAACACCTACTTTCTTTATTTTTACTATTTTCTACATTGTAGAATAATAGTGAACATATGGAATCATGTAGTAAAGTGTTAAACAAATCAAAATATATTTTCGATTTTAGATTCTTCAAATAGCCACTCTTTGGCATTCTCTCGACCAGCTTCACCTGGAATGTTTTTCCAACAGTCTTGAAGGAGTTCCCACATATGTTGAGCACTTGTTGGCTGCTTTTCCTTCACTCTATGGTCCGACTCATCCCAAACCATCTCAATTTGGTTGAGGTCGGGGGATTGTGGAGGCCAGGTCATCTGATGCAGCACTCCATCACTCTTCTTCTTGGTAAAATAGCTCTTACACAGCCTGGAGGTGTGTTGGGTCATTGTCCTGTTGAAAAACAACTGATAGTCCAACTAAGCCAAACCAGATAAGATGGCGTATTGCTGCAGAATGCTGTAGTAGCCATGCTGGTTAAGTGTGCCTTGAATTCTAAATAAATCACAGTGTCACCAGCAAAGCACCCCCACACCATAACACCTCCTCCTCCATGTTTTATGGTGGGAACCACACATGCGGAGATCCTCCGTTCACCCACACTGTGTCTCACAAATCTCCAATTTGGACACATTTCCACCGGTCTAATGTCCATTGTTTGTGTTTCTTGGCCCAAGAAAGTCTCTTCTTCTTATTGGTGTCCTTTAGTAGTGGTTTCTTTTCAGCAATTCAAACATTAAGGCCTGATTCACACAGTCTCCTCTGAGCAGTTGATGTTGAGATGTGTCTGTTACTTGAACTCTGTGAAGCATTTATTTGGGCTGCAATTTTTGAGGCTGGTAACTCTAATTAACTTATCCTCTGCAGCAGAGGTAACTCTGGGTCTTCCATACATGTGGCGGCCCTCATGAGAGTCAGTTTCATCATAGCGCTTGATGGTTTTTGCGACTGCACTTGAAGAAACTTTCCAAGTTCTTGAAATGTTCCGTATTGACTGACCTTCATGTCTTAAAGTAATGATGGACTGTTGTTTCTCTTTGCTTATTTGAGCTGTTCTTGCCATAATATGGACTTACGAAATAGGGCTATCTTCTGTATACCCCCCTACCTTTTCACAACCCAACTGATTGCCTCAAACGCATTAAGAAGGAAAGAAATTCCACAAATTCACTTTTAAGAAGGCACACCTGTAAATTGAAATGCATTCCAGGTGACTACCTCATGAAGCTGTTTGAGAGAATGCCAAGAGTGTGCATAGCTGTCATAAAGGCTATTTCAAAATATATTTTGATTTGTTTAACACTTTTTTGGTTACTACATGATTCCATATGTGTTCTTTCATAGCTTTGATGTCTATTATTCTACAATGTAAAAATAAAGAAAGACCCTTGAATGAGTAGGTGTTCTAAAACTTTTTACTGATAGTGTACATACTTACAGTAACGACATTCAATGTTAGTGCTGTATGCTAATGCTATCTCCTATCTGTTTTAATGAACAGGGGCTATGGAGGACAAATCACTCACTCTCTCATGTGTGACTAGGCTCGGCTAGACCTCCCTGTGCTGTGCACAGCCTGCTGAACCATAGCAGCCCAGACAGCCAGCAGAAACTAGAGATAACAGAGTCAGACAGTAAGGCTCTATGACAGAGAAGACAGAGAGAGAGGAAGGGAAGGAGAGAGATGGAGAGAATGAGCGGAATAAATATTTGAGGGAAATGGAGGGAGAGAGAGAGAGAGAAAGAGAGAAAGAGAGAGAGCGAGGGGGAGAGAGAGAGGAAGAGAGGGTGGAGGGAAATAGGGAGAGAGACAGATCAAGTGTGGGGAGGGAGAGACAATGAGAGAGAGGGTGGAGAGTGAGAGGGTGGGTGTGAATGGGTGGGAGGTAAAAGGGACAACAGAGGAGAAAAGATATAGAAAG
The DNA here is from genome assembly GCF_964263955.1 of Coregonus lavaretus. Lineage (NCBI taxonomy): Eukaryota > Metazoa > Chordata > Actinopteri > Salmoniformes > Salmonidae > Coregonus > Coregonus lavaretus. The sequence continues at coordinate 35,254,476 of NC_140008.1, read as the reverse complement.
AGTTGAGTATCCAAAAGAAGTAGAGAGAAAGAGCAGTGTTGTTAACACGTTCACACTGTCACAGAGATAGATATAGAGGGAGGAGGTGGTGGTTGTACCAAACAGTCAGTCCAGTTGTGTGGGGAGAAATGGAGGAAAATGTCCCCACATGGCGATGGCTCATAGGCACATCGTCAAACACTCATTCTTTGTTTCTATTACAAAGCACTTTTTTAAAAAATCAGTTGCATCACCTAATGAACAGAACCCAGGTTTGTGTTGGAGGATGTGAGAGAGCGTCAGCCTGAACCATATGACAGTGTTACAGTGTCAACACGTGCCGCACACACACATGCACTCACACTTCTGACATTCTGCTCCGTTAGACCCAGAAAACAATATATCACAGTGCTTCTATTCTCACGAGGCGTGCACAGTGCAGGTGGTGTCAAGTCCAACAATAGCACTGCTTGATTTCCAAATGGCACACTATTCCCTGTACAGTGCACTTCTTTTGACCAGAGCCCTATGGGCCCTGGTTAAAAGTAGTGCACTACAGTGAAAAGGATGCCATTTGGGACACACAACTGTTTCTGCTGCTTCCTGATTCCATTTCAACACTGTAATGGATGCGACAGCTTGAGAAAATTAAAGATAGCTGCGCCGCAGAGGGCAAACACACCAAGCTGAATCACTGTGTTTAAAGATGCCATCATGCACTTAAATTATAAATAATTTCCCTGCTGCCAGTCAGTGATGTGGCGTCAGTGAGACAATTAGATTCATATTGATGGGTTTTATCTCATCAAGGTGAAGAAAGCTCTTAGTGGGAACAGGGGAGGGGCAGTGTTTGAAGGTGAGCTGGGATTGAGCTAGGGTTGAGTTGAGGGTTCAGTATAGTTCTGTCCCCTGTTAACTACCTATGTCCTGTCTTTTATTATGTCTCACTCAGTACACAGTAGACTGCAATACAGCAGAGTACAGTACAGTAGTATACAGTACAGTATTCATACATCTACCGAGTCCATTCCATTCCCTTCTACTTATTTCTCCTTTCCTTCCTCCGTTCTTCCTCCACCTCCCTTCCTAGTCACATATTGTATTATCAACACAAACACAAAATACAACCTTCTTCAGGACAGGATGCATTTCATTGGTCTAGGTTCCTACTATATCCCCAGCTAGCACATAACATTTTGAGAACCATATGTTTCTTAGAGCTTGGTGAGACCGTGGTTGTCCTATGGTTATTTTGCATACAACCTTCCTACAACTTTCTGGGAATGGTGCAGGATAGTTGCTTGGATTTAGAACATTCTCAGCACATTTAAGGAACTTGACAAAACAACTTTTTCTTGGTAGTTCATTACTTTAACAGAACGTTTTCTAAAAGTTCAAACATGGTTACATTTCATTTCAGTTTTGGTAATGTTCGACATTGGGAATGTTCTCAAATAGTTCAGAGAACGTTAAGAAAACGTTCCATAAAAAACACAAGACACCTTTAGTAGTGTTCAGAGAATGTTCTAAGAATGTAAAAAAAATACATATATATATTCCATTCTCAGCATCAACAAAACTCTCTCTATCCTCTATCTTGTTAAGTGTGTTCAGGTGTGTTGGCCACGCCAACTAATTGGTCACATCTGATCATAGACATGCCTGTTTCCTTTGAAATGGGGTATGTTTAAATATACTAAAATGAACAGCTTTGTATGTGTAAAAAAACATGGCATGCTAGATCCATCCTTGTGGCACAGGGGACTAATTCCTTGGATAGAGAACAGAAGATTATAGGTTTGAATATCGCTGATGCTGTGTCACAACAAAAAATAATGATTAATGCCTAAGGAAATGAATGTCCATGTGTCCTATCAGTGCTTGGATTTCAAAAAAAGTTAACCCCAAATAAGCTAGCAGTGTTAATAAACGTTTTATTGAAACATTCTGTGAACGTTTTAAGGAAGTTTTTCAAAAACCTCAAAATAACCTATAATTTCCATTCTCAGAACCTCCCTGTAACCAAAATATTAACGTTCCCAGAATAGGCAAAACGTTCACTTCCGTTCTTTTTTCAAAATATCCAGTCAGATAAACACGGCAAACAGCCTACCCGACCGCTCGGAGGCTTTTGCATGGTCCTAAAGCAGACCGTTGCCTCGTTTTGTATCACATTCCAATGATAAAACTGGCAGGGACAAAAATACAATTTCAGACATGTCCCCCCTCCCCCGTATCCAGTGAAAGTTGTGCATCTGGTAGACATAGTGATGTTGCTCCCACCCCTGCCCTGATGAACTTGTCCCGGCACTTGATGTGCTTTTGGCTTAAGTTATGTTTTAGCAATGACTTGTGTTTTAGGTTGCTGGATCCAGTAGCAAAAAAAGTATTCCCTGCTGCTTTTGCTCCACACTTTCGGCAGTACTCACAGAACATTTTGTTGCTAGTTTTGTCCCTCTTGCCACTTGAATTTGCGAAGCCACGCCTCTCGAAACATGTAGATCTTTTTTTTTTCTTTTCTGAGGAGCAGGATTGGTAGCAGCATCTCAGACATTGTCCTCATCATCATCTTCTTCTGGTTGTGGTTGATCATTTCATCATTTGTTTTTTTGTTAAAGAAAAATTCAATTTCATTGTTATTGTTCTTACTAGCTTGCTTGCTAGTTGGATAATTCATACAATGCAGTGCCTTTTCTATCCCCAGGCAATATCACTTCTAATTTAGTATAACATGTGGATTCCAAAAGGCTTTAAATATAAGGTCAGGTTTCCTTTACCTTAAAAAAACAAAAATATGGACCTTGAAAGGGAATGTTATGCATTTTGAATGTTTTTTTTTCAGTAGATGTAGGTTTTTGCCATGTCCCCGGGTGTTATTCATCAACTTCCACGAGAAATATAAGCCATAAACGCAACATGTAAAGTGTTGGTCCCATGTTTCATGAGCTGAAATAAAAGATCCCCGAAATTCTCCATACATACAACAAGCTTATTTCTCTAAAATGTTTTGCACAAATTTGTTTACATGCCTGTTAGTGAGCATTTCTCTTTGCCAAGATAATCCATCCACCTGAAAGGTGTGGCATATCAAGATGCATGATCATTACACAGGTGCACCTTGTACTGGGGACAATAAAAGGCCAATGTAAAATGTGTCACACAACATAATGCCACAGATGTCTCAAGATTTGAGGGAGCGTGCAATTGGCATGCTGACAGCAGGAATGTCCACCAGAGCTGTTGCCAGAAAATGTAATGTTAATTTCTCTCCCATAAGCCACCTCCAACGACGTTTTAGAGAATTTGGCAATACGTCCAACCGGCCTCACAACCGTAGACCATGTGTATTGTGTCTAGTGGGCAAGCGGTTTGCTGATGTCAATGTTATGAACAGATTGCCCCATAGTGGAGGTGGTTATGGTATGGGCAGGCATAAGCTATGGACAACGAACACAATTGCATTTTATCGATGGCAATTTGAATGCACAGAGAGACCGTGACGAGATCCTGAGGCCTATTGTCGTGACATTCATCCGCCACCATCACCTCATGTTTCAGCATGATAATGCACGGCCCCATGTCGCAAGGATCTGTAGACGATTCCTGGAAGCTGAAAATGTCCCAGTTCTTCCATGACCTGCATACTCACCAGACATATCACCCATTGAGCTTGTTTGGGATGCTCTGGATTGATGTGTACGACAGCGTGTTCCAGTTCCCGCCAATATCCAGCAACTTCGCACAGCCATTGAAGATGAGTGGGACAACATTCCACAGGCCACAATCAACAGCCTGATCAACTCTATGTGAAGGAGATGTGTCGCGCTGCATGAGGCATTTGGTGGTCACACTAGATACTGACTGGTTTTCTGATCCATACCGCTGACTTTTTTTTAAGATATCTGTGACCAACAGATGCATATCTGTATTACCAGTTATGTGAAATCCATAGATTATGGCCTACTGAATTTATTTCAATTGACTGATTTCCTTATATGAACTGTAACTCAGTAAAATCTTTAAAATGGTTATAGTTGCGTTTATATTTTTGTTCAGTATATTTTAAATCTTTCTTCATTCTTTTATAGTCATAGTTAAATTCTCTCTCATCAACAAATTTTTTTTCATGATGATTGTTTTTCTTATTATTTTATTTAAAGGTCCCACACAATCATCCTATTTCCCAAGTAAAAATATCATTTGAATGACCAAAACATCACCCATAATATTTTTACACTATTAAAATGCTCAGAATTGAAGAAATAGTACATTTTCTCTCATCTCTAACTATCAGGAAGCCTGAAAGAACAGGCTGAGTGGGCAGGGAGATTATATTCATGAGCTTGCCTTGACGGACAGCACCCTTGTGGTCATTGCCAGGTAACAAGGTAAACAATGAATACAGTTCACTGATACACTTCTTCACAATAATTAGTAAATCCTGAGAAGCTTAGACATAAGGGAATGTACATGAAAACAGCATAAAATAAGTGTACTGGATAATTTACTGGTGCCTTTGCATTAGCATTATACGTGACAATATGTTCAGAATTGTATGTATTGATCAGACATTTGTTTAATCATTCACAATAGGCCAGCATAGCCGAAATATTGATCAACATGAACACTCATGAGAAATAAAGGTGAGAAATATTGGTCTGCAACTCTGGTATGCTCCCATGGTGCTTTAATCAGACGCACAATAAAGACAACGTTTTGATCCTAGTTGGATCTTCGTCAGGTCATACACCACTGTGAAACACACCTACTTAAATAAGCTCTAGAGGCATGTACATCTGGTCAATTGAATACATATAATACATTATTATCACAATAAATATTAGGCAGTAATAGGAGATCCAGGAGCCTGTCTACGTAGCCTGTAATGTTTTGAAAAGGTAAATGTATGTTAAATGGGTAGTGAATTTAATTTCCTTTTATTTACTGTTCTGAGTTATGACGCTATCAATTCATTGATGTAGTGATCTACTCATTCTACAATGTGTTTTTGAAGTACTCAATTTGGAATATGCAATATTTGGTCATGCACTCAATGTTTGTGCATGAAATGCTCAATTGATTTTAAATGAATAACTATTTAAATTTTAGTCATTTAGCAGACGCTCTAATCCAGAGCAATTAGGGTTAAGTGCCTTGCTCAAGGGCACATCAACAGAATTTTCACTTAGTCGGCTCTGGGATTAGAACCAGCGACCTTTCGGTTACTGGCACAACGCTCTTACCCACTAGGCTACCTGCCGCCCTATGACTTACATTATGTTGAGTCTGTCTTCACAGGATTCACAGCATATCCCCCCTTCTTTGTATCACAGCATTCCTGCTGTGGTGTTTGCCTGGGAAGCTGTGTAGACAGAGTAGATGCTGATTTTTTTTTTATGTCTATCATTACAGCTTGATGATAATTGAAAGACAAAGGAAGATAGAAGTGTCATGATTAGCCCCATTGACGCAAGCAACATCACCTGTAAGACAACAACCCACACAATGGAATGGCAGAATATGATTTTCAGGGGTAAATTACAAATACTATACACACCTCAACTCCTTTTGTTGACAACATTCCTTCATGTCAGCTGTGTGCTTGCAGTTCTCAGACTCAACTTAGGGGGCTTAGGGATGGAGGAACAAAAACCATAGTGACTATCAGGTGTTACAGAAAATATACCGTTCACAAGTCAAACAGCCACAGTTACAGCTACCATGTCAGACTCATCAAACTCTGATACTTACATTATGGTCAGCGCTTGCAAGATCCACTGATCCACTGTCAATGATTGTACAGCATCCGTCTTCAGGATTACCTTCCTGGCAAGACCCATCGAATGTTCTCCCCAATTGATAAAGCAACTTCGCTCGAAATGTGCACTGCACACGCGTGACAAAATGAATTTTCGGTCCAGCCTGCCCACCCAAAATGAAAAGCAGCCAATGATGTCAGCTGTATTCATTCTTCAGATAATAGTGTAATGTTAAATTAACATTATGGCATCCAGTCATAACATGGATTAAAAGGGGTTAGTGACCGGTATCATTCTGCCATGGTCTGCTTGAGCTATTTTACCATTTGTAAACAAAGCCATATGATGTGCACTTATGATGACGGTTTTAAGGCGTTACATATTTAAATTAGTTAAGATTATAAGAAGCTACCATTGGTGTATAAAATTTCCGGCTTTATGTGATGTTGCATGAAGCTGAAAGTAATGCCTGCCTCCTGAATCCAAGACATGGGGGAGGGGACATGTAACTTTATGATCAACTTTGTCAATGTACCAGCTACTACGGGTGTGGCGATCTCGTCATACTCGTATATGTAATCGTATCCATTTTATCACACTTGATACTCATAATCGGAAAACCTGAAAGTGTGCTTTAAATGCCGGTAAAGCCTATACCTCAAGTCCGCATTACAGTGCTATCATATCACTCAGAGCGCGTCGTTATGTTCCTTCACTCATTCACACAAATTGTTCAAAGATAGGCTACAACCCCGACAGATGAAAATGCACATGATTTACTTACTTAGTCCTATTCTATTATCAACGAAATAGGCTAATAAATAGCCTAATGCATGGCTGGCTACTACTGCCTCCATTTATTACAGACACTGAATAAGATGAAGGTAGGCTTAACCCATATTGCCTATTGTTTCACTTTCGAGAGAAGCACAACTTTTCTCTCAAAGCACAACATTTGTACAATCAAAATAAACTATCCACATTTGTTATTTTATTTTCAAATGATCTGTCACTCTGTAAATATGCCTTGGCGGGAAGAAATTATAATCAATCGTCAGCAATGGAATAATTATACAGACAGACAAAGTAGGTCTACTAAACAACTCAAGTAGAAAGACGTTTCTTTACAGACAGAAGAACTAGCCAATAGTTGTTTAGAGCACATAGCGCTTCACATTGTTTGAATGAAAGAGAGATGCGTGCTAGCAGCTGAAAATTACTTTTTTCCTATCACGGATAATTACAAAAAATACTCCTGTCATAACAGTATTCTGAAAATTCTCCATATTCATTATGATACACATGTTGTCTGAGTACTTGGCAAACCCCTTCCAGCTACAGTCATTTTTCATACTTGGGTCAACTTACTATGAACTGGTTTCATCCAAATATCATCCAATTTGATGAAAAACATTATTTTCACTTTTCGGGACCTTTAAGATTTTCTGTGTATACCTAATATCACTTTACAACCTGTTAGTTTGTTGTATTTCTCCATTTAAGAAAACAACCCTTTCCAACAATGACACCACATTCAGGAAGTGTCATAATGTCTTTGGTGGGAAGACAACAGTATAAACACTCAGTTTGATCTATTTTTCCATGTTTCATGTTGTTAGTCTGTATGTCCCACTCATAAATTTCCACCCTGTTAGGCAAAATTATATATATTTTTTAAAAAAATCACATTTGTTTGATAGAGAAGTTAAAATCCTGTTCAAGTGTTCACAATTATGCTAGCTCAATCTTTCTCACTCACAGAGCTATGGCTAATTTAGGCTCCAAATGTCCACCTTGTTTGGTTCCACCCTGTTAGGATTATGCACCTAACAGGTTGTAAAATGCACCTAAAAATATATTAAGTGCCTGAGCTTCACCAATATGTTTTTCTGAAAGTAAAACATGTCCTTTTTCTGATAAATACGTTTAATTGTTTTAATATATACATTTTAATTTCAAAAGTTATGAGGTCCAAAAGGCTCAGCATAGCAATGACCCAGCTAATGCCATTACTTTGCTGACAGAAAGGAGTTCTGAGGGAAAGTTTGCCTGAATAGGGAATGGTTGTGTGCCTGGCGTGTGCCCGGCGTGTGATTGGTTTAATTAGTTACATTTAAACATTTGTAGCATTATGATTGGTTATGATTTGTAAACAGCCTGTGTGCGGCTAAATATTGTTACGCATTTAATTTTTTATTGGATAATGTTTTAGTCACAAAGTGCTCCCAAAATAAAAGTACTGGTCGCACAGCAAAAAAACATGTCGCACGGTCACACTTTAGAGCCATGGTTGTGCCTGTTGTTCACTATAGCGGATGTAGATGAATACCATATTGTGTTCTGTCTGTATTGCTCAGTGTGCTGTGGTGATGTAGCATCCGAGGTCACAGGCCAGCTAAGTAAACACATTAGAGCCATGATGGGTTTACTGTATGTCTAATTCAGCGGGGACGCAATCATGTAGAAAATTTGATTTTGCAGTAAGTCAGACAATAATGGTCTCAGCTCAAGCGTTCACCATGACCCATCACGGCCTCGGAGCATCTGCTTGCTCCTCACTGTATCAGCGAGCATACATACACACACGCACACACAATTATTCTCTGTCTCAACCACAGGAATAAGGATAATACTGCTAGTTAGGAATGGAATGGATATGACAAAAATCTATGGAGTTTCATTGATAAACCAACTCTTATCCTGACATATTCAATAATATTGAGTTTACCATTTGTTGGTTAGAAAACAACTGTGGGGTTGATGTGAGGGGTATAGCTGTCTGATCAATGGCTGACTCCAAACCTGGCCATTTGTGGAGATATGGATTGGGAACCATGTGTAGTTAGACAAAAAGTAACATGGTATGTCTATGGACCAGACTTATAAATATGCCAGAACACAGAATCACAAAAAAAGTGTTTGACTGGGACCTTACTCATAACTATCTGTGGGCTAGAAAATTGTTATACATTTTTGGTTTTGCTAATTTCAAGTATATATTCAGGAACATTATACCATGTGGTGTTAACAAAATCAAGGATAAGTATTTTCTGATCCACAAGGAAAAATGGGCAGCTGATATTTGGTTTAAACCTAAACTTAGAACGTAGACTCTCATCAAAGAGAACGACCACCCCTGAACCAGTGGAGGCTGCTGAGTGGAGGACGGCTCATAATAATGTCTGGAATGGAGTCAAAGGAGTGTTATCAACCACATGGAAACTATATCTTTGATACCATTCCATTTACTCCATTCCAGCCATTATTATGAGCCGTCCTCCCCTCAGCAGCCTCCACTGCCCTGAACCATATGTCCGCCAGAAGCTAACAAAAAGCCAAAGGTCAGTTTGTGCGCTATAGAGACGGGATCTGAGTTGCTGCCTCTGAGTTTCTGCCTGTCTTACCAGTAGCCGACTTGGTGTGTGAACTGCTGACTGCTATTAGCTTTCAGATGATTGTTGACATATCCACCAGGATTAAGGGGCAAGGCAATTTGTGACTGTTGTTGTTTTGGTAATCAGTGGCTGTATTGGAGGAGTGGTTTCTCCTCTCCTAAGCAATCAGCAATTAGTACCGGGAGGTGTGCTCTTCACCTTTGCAAGGCAATTAGCAATTCGTGTTGGTACTTCAGTTTTCTCAGCGGTGGCCATGTCAGTGGCAGTCTCGTCGCAAAACTAAGATAGTCGCCGAAACAAAGACGGTTCTGTCAAGTTTTTCTGAGGAGTTGAGTACTTGAGTATTTTACCTAGTTTTTTTTCTTCAGATTATCTAATTTAGCTATTTTGTAGCTTTGGCAACTATATGTGTGTTTTCTATCCCAGTTCGTGCCTCTCCCTGTAGGCTTTACAGACGCTCCCCACCAATTGGCTGGAACCCTTCTAATTGAGTGTATCCTGCACGCACAACCCATGTAGAATTCCTGGTCTCTGGCAGCGTTTCGAACTGCCGATCTGTGGTCAAGCACGTCGAGTTCATCTCAGCCTATGCTGCCCTTCAGTCCCTTGACTTTTTGACCCTGACGGAGACATGGATCACCCCAGAGAACACTGCTACTCCAGCTGCTCTCTCTTCATCTGACTACATTTTCTCTCATAGTACAAGAGTATCTGGTCGTCGCGGTGGTGGCACAGGGCAACTTATTTATTCTATGTGGAGATTTTCTTTTTTTTCTCCCTCTCTCACCTGTCCATCTTCTCATTTGAATTCCATGCTGTCACTGTCACTTGTCCACTCAAGCTTAACATTATTGTCATCTATCGCCCACCAGGTGCCCTTGGAGAGTTCCTCAATTAGCTTGACACCTTAACAACCTCATTTCCTGACAATGGCTCACTGCTCTTCGTACTTGGCGACAACCTCCCGACGTCTGCCTTCGATTAATTTATTTCCAACTCTCTTTCGCCTCCTTGCCTCTTTTGACCTCACCCTTTCCCATCCCCTCCCACTCACAAGGCAGGCAATACTCTTAACCTCCTCTTTACTAGGCTGTTTGCCTACTAATCTCACTGCAACCCCCCTTCAGGTATCTGATCACTACTTTGTTTCCTTTTCTGTCTCCCTTTCCTACCCTCCTGCTCCGTGGCTGAATGACTCATTGTGAGCTTACAGAACAGGGCTGCGGGCAGCTGAGCGAAAATGGAGGAAAACGAAACTTCCGGAGGACCTATTATCGTTCCATTCCCTCCTCCTCCCGCTCCTCATTCACTCAGCCTATTGAGTCCACTTGTCCCACTTACACAGAACTATCCTATTTCTTGACCTCTTTCTTTCCTCTCTCTACAGATGAAATCCTGCGACTAGCTAGGTCCGGCCACCCGACAACCTGCCTACTCGACCCCATCCCCTCCTCTCTTCTCCAGACCATCTCTGGAGATCTTCTCCCATTCCTCATCAACTCATCCCTGACCACTGGCTGCGTCCCCTCTGACTTCAAAATGACCCGAGTTGCTCCCCTCCTCAAGAAACCAACACTCAACTCCTCTGATGTCAAAAACTACAGGCAGGTATCCCTTCTTTCTTTTGCTGTCTCTGACCAACTCTCTCGCTCTCACTCTCAGAATGCTCTTCTTGACCCTAACCAGTCAGGCTTCAAGACGGGTCACCCAACCAAGACTGCTCTTCTCTGTGTCACGGAAGTTCTCCGCACTGCCAAAGCTGACTCTCTCTCCTCTGTTCTCATCCTCCTACATCTATCCGCTGCCTTCGACGCTGTGAACCATCAGATCTTCCTCTCAGGGCTGGGCGTCTCAGGCTCTGCACACTCTTGGATTGCATCCTACCAGGTGTCATGTCATATCCTCACATGGTCTGTTATATCATTTCTATGCGGATGACACTCAACTACCTTTCTCCTTCACCCCTTCTGACACCCAGGTGGCGAAACGCATCTCTGCGTGCCTGGCAGACACTGTATCTCAGCTTGGATGGCGGGCCACCACCTCAAGCTCAACCTCGACAAGACTGAGCTGCTCTTCCTCCCGGGGAAGGCCTGCCTGCTCAAAGACCTCTCAATCATGTTTGACAACTCAACGGTGTTCCCCTCCCAGAGTGCAAAGAACCTTGGCGTGACCTTGGACAACACCCTGTCGTTCTTTGCAAACATCAAAGCAGTGACTCACTCCTGCAGGTTCATGCCGAAGACATCTGAAACCCTACCTCTTCAAAGAGTATTTGAAATAATCCCACAACACCTCCTTCCCCCCACAATAAAACAAGAAAATATATAAAAAATAAAATGCCATTCATGAACTAACAGCCACACTTGACTGGTAATGGGACGAGCAGGGGCTTGAATTTTGTTTCAGACAGGGCATGTTTGAGATTGCTCCGTTTGTTCACAATGCTTGGAGGAGATGTGTGTTTATTTTTTTTATTGGGGGTGGATCAGCTTTAATATTGCATATAGATTGTGGCTTCTATCAATGTAATTGTCTGCATCATTTCCAATCCCCCATATATATACATATATATACAGTACCAGTCAAACGTTTGGACAAACCTACTCATTCCAGGGTTTTCTTTATTTTTTACTATTTTCTACATTGTAGAATAATAGTGAAGACCTCAAAACTATGAAATAACACATGGAATCATGTAGTAACCCAAAAAGTGTTAAACAAACCAAAATATATTTTATATTTGAGATTATTCAAAGTAGCCACCCTTTGCCTTGATGACAGCTTTGCACAATTTTGGCAAAGAGTTAATCAGGGTGATTTTTCCACAAATAGACAATTATTTTCCTTTCCATGGTATCAAGATCTTATCAATTTTTGCTAACGTACTATTAAAATGTATTGTAGTGAGAATTTATTTCATTCGGAAATGAATACCGAGTATGTCCACTTCAACATCAGACCATTTTATTTATCAAATACACGGTAATGTAAAATTTTTAATTTGGTACACTTATCATAATTTGGTTGACAGTTTAATACTTTCTAAGCAGTAGCCATTATTTACTATTTTACACCTAGGGTTACGATACATAACTTTAACCCATTGTATAAGAGATTCTCAAAAATTTAAATATTCCAGGCATTTATATATAAATTCCAGTCATACTTTATCAGAAGCCTTTTCAAAGACAGCAATGAATACCAGGCCTGGTTTCCCAGATTTTGTATAGTGTTCTATTGTTTCCAGTACTTGTCTTATATTATCTCCAATGTTTCGTCCATGTAAAATATCTGTCGGATTAGGATAAATAATATCCGATCTTAACTTTTTAACTCTATGCGCTATGCATTTTGCTCACATTTTTGCATCACAACACTGAATTGTAAGGGGCCTCCATTTTTTTTACATCAACTGGATCTTTATATTTACCACCTGGGCCCTGTTTCATTAATAGTAAAAGCAGACCTTCTTGTTGAGTATCTGATAATCAACCATTTTTATAGGACTGGTTAAAACATGCTAGTAACGGTCCTGAGTACATAAAAAAAGGTTTGATATACCTAAGCTGGTTTGCCATCCAGCCCCAGACTTAAAGGCTTTAATTGCATCAAGAAGTTCCTCCTCTGTAATTTGGCCTTCACATTAGTCTTTCTGTACAGTTGTTAATTTTACATTATTCATAGAAAAAAATCCTTACAATTAAATTCGGTTAGTGGAGATGGAGGAAACTGAAACAAAAACATATGCTTAAAGTACTTTGCTTCCTCTTTCAAAATATAGTTTGGTGAATCATGTGTGACTCCATCATTTGTAACAAGTGCATTTTTCCCAAATATTACATCCAGTTCGCTTTATTTTTATAATATATTACACTTGATCTTTCTTGAATAAGTTCCTCATTTTGTTTTTCCTCTAACTTATTCTGTGCCTCTATGGTACAGTTTTTATTGCTATCTATCTGCACTGTTAGTCCCTCCATTTGCTTTGTTAATATGAACTATTTTGACCTAAATTGCTTATGTTTTAAAGATGAGTATTGAATTGCATGACCTCTAAAAGCACATTTAAAAGTGTCCCATAGAATAAGGGGATCTGCTGTACCTATGTTATGTTGGAAAAGTTACAAATTCTTCTGTCCTGGTTAAAAACAAGTTGTCATCCAATAGGCTTTGATTCAATTTTCAATATCCTCGCCTACGTGGACATTCTTTAAGAGTAATGTATATGCCAATTATTTGATGGTCCGACTCCGACCGCATTCTGTCCCCTGGTGCCAGCGAGAATGACATAAGAAAGTAGTCAAGACGACTAGCTTGACTGAGTTTCAGACATGGCGTGTTTGTGATTGCTCAGTTTGTTTAGAATGCCTGGAGGAGAAGGATAAATGCATTGTTTGTGTAGTGTGGCTAGATGGTATCTGTACTTACCATGATTATCCTATGCGTTTCATTTGTAAAATGTTATTTTGTTTTGAGTACATGGAAAACTATGCTATATTTAGTAGTGTCTTGTAAGGCACCGGTAGCTGAATTACACTTAAATAAATCATATCAATCAAAAATATATAGTTAACTGTAAATACTACAGTGTAGTACAGTATACTACAGTAACTACTACAGGATTCACTGTAGTGTTTCTGCTGACTTTAGTCTGCAAAAACACTACAGTGAATACTATAGTATTAATACCATAGTGTACTATAGTGTTTTTTAAGTGGCCTGGAAGGCATTGATTGTCTTCAGAGCTGATTATTAACCCATCAACCAAAAAGGACAGTATCTCAGTTCCTCTATTGACTAGTTCAATGGATCTTAAAGGTCCGTGTGAGAGAGAGAGAGTGCATGTCAGTGTGGTGTATGTGCGTGTGGGCCTACATCTAGAATTCTTGGAAAATGACATAGCACAGCTCTGATACCATAAAAATACTTCAGAAGGTTGTCTTTCTCTTAAAATGAATTCCAGCTGATTACAGTAGCAGTCCAAAGCTTTTGCTGAGGTATTTCTCATTAACTGCTGCTACACAGTGCTGAATTTCTCCTCAGATTACTGTGGGCTTGTGCATTGGCTCAATAAATTGCTTTCTTTATTGCAATGCCATAGTCAGACAGAAAATAAAAACAACCAATTCCTCATGTTCAGAGAAAAAAATTATTCACTAACCCAATAAAATATCTGCATGGCTGCATTTAGACAGGCGGCCCAATTCAGATTTTTTCCCACTAATTGGTATCAGCGAATGTCGTCAACCTTCTTTTCAAAGTGGTTGACAAAGTCTTCCACAGAGCGGGAGGAGGAGGGAGTGGAAGGATAATAGGTCCTCCCGAAGTTTAGTTTTCCTCCATCAGCTCTTTTCCAGAACTGGTCTGCTTGTCTAAACGCAGCCTGTGTGTCAGTTTTCTGAAAGTGTCTCAATCAGTGGAGACAAAAACCCTCACGCTTACGCACGCATGCACGCAGCACGCACACACACAAATAAAAACGTACTTTGACCTAATACTTTGTGCTAATACGTTGTATGTGTTTTCTAAGCCAATGGATGGCTGTGTGGGTATTTGGTTAATTGGTGTCAATGGGTAACATGGCTAATGAGCCATTGGTGTGTGTGCCCTGAGGAGGGAGCAGGTGAAGACTGTGTGTGTGTGTGTGTGTGTGCGTGCGTGTGCGTGCGTGTGCGTGTGCGTGTGCATATATATATACAGTGGGGAGAACAAGTATTTGATACACTGGAGTGAGCAGGGGGCAATTTGAGTGGAGCGCGATGCAAACTGCGCTGAGCGCTGAGCGATAATGAGCGGACTGGCCTGATGTGGCTTTGAGCGGGGGGAGCGGAGGGGTGAACAACTCCGTGAGCGAGGAGCTGAGATTCTCACCGCTCCACTCCGCTCATATGCTCTGATATATATCTAGAGCTCTGTCAGAGTGACCATCGGGTTCTTGGTCACCTCCCATTTGCATGTGTGTGTGCCCTAAAAAAGGAGCAGGTGAGGGAGCTGCTGGCTTTGATCCACTTGACTGAGTTTGATGATTTTGTTTGACTTAATTAATTTGTCTGATTAGAATTCCATCTGTTCTTCCTTGCATCATTTTGCATTTGTTAGTCTGTGATTTTTTACATCATTGGGCAACACAGCCTAGTCCTTGTTAACAAAGTGTTTTATACGTATACAGTGCTCATATAAAAGTTGTGTTTCATCCTCCTCTGTATAAATGTACTGTAAGTTCTCTAGATAAGAATTTTGTCTAACTCTACGTCTCAAATGGCATCCTATTCTATAAACAGAACCCTATGGACAGTGGTCAAAAGTAATGCACTATATGGGGGAAAAGGGGGCCATTTGGGACACAAACTAAATTAATGAAAAGTAAATGAAGGTCCACAGAGAACAGGTTGGATGTTTTCCACCAGAGGAGACTCTTTGTTCAGAGACAGGTAGCTAGAAGAGTCGAGTTTCATCAGATGTGTGTGTGCATGTGTGTGTGTGTGTGTGTGTGAGAGAGAGAGAGAGAGAGAGAGAGAGAGAGAGAGAGAGAGAGAGAGAGAGAGAGATGCGCGTCTGTCTTGAGAGTGTGTGTTTCTGTGTGTATGTGTGAGTGTGTGTGTTTTAGTGTATGTATAGATGCTCAGGTCTAGTACACTGGAGAAATCTTAAGTGTTTAGTTCCCTTAAAGGCAGAGGATGAAGAGATACAGTGCCTTGCAAAAGTATTTTTCCAATTTTGTTGCATTACAACGTATAATTTAAATGGATTTTTATTTGGATTTCATGTAATGAACATACACAAAATAGTCCAAATTGGTGAAGTGAAATGAAAAATATAACTTGTTTAAAAAAATGAAAAAACATAAATAACGGAAAAGTGGTGCGTGCATATGTATTCACCCCCTTTGCTATGAAGCCCCTAAATAAGATCTGGTGCAACCAATTACCTTCAGAAGTCACATAACTAGTTAAATGAAGTCCACCTGTGTGCAATCTAAATGTCACATGATCTGTCACACGATATCAGTATATATACACCTGTTCTGAAAGGCCCCAGAGTCTGCAACACCACTAAGCAAGGGACACCACCAAGCAAGCGGCACCATGAAGACCAAGGAGCTCTCCAAACAGGTCAGGGACAAAGTTGTGGAGAAGTACAGATCAGGGTTGGGTTATAAATAAATATCAGAAACTTTGAACATCCCATGGAGCACCATTAAATGAAAGAATATGGCACCACAACAAACCTGCCAAGAGAGGGCCACCCACCAAAACTCACGGACCAGGCAAGGAGGGCATTAATCAGAGAGGCAACAAAGAGACCAAAGATAACCCTGTAGGAGCTGCAAAGCTCCACAGCGGAGATTGGAGTATCTGTCCATAGGACCACTTTAAGCCGTACACGCCACAGAGCTGGGCTTTATGGAAGAGTGGCCAGGAAAAAGCCATTGCTTAAAGAAAAAAGTAAGCAAACACGTTTGGTGTTTGCCAGAAGGCATGTGAGAGACTCCCCAAACATATGGAAGAAGGTAGTCTGGTCAGATGAGACTAAAATTGAGCTTTTTGGTCATCAAGGAAAACGCTATACACTAAATACAGGGACATTCTTGAGGGAAACTTGTTTCAATCTTCCAGAGATTTGAGACTGGGACAGAGGTTCACCTTCCAGCAGGACAATGACCCAAAGCATACTGCTAAAGCAACACTCGAGTGGTTTAAGGGGAAACATTTAAATGTCTTGGAATGGCCTAGTCAAAGCCCAGACCTCAATCCAATTGAGAATCTGTGGTATGACTTAAAGATTGCTGTACACCAGCAGAACCCATCCAACTTGAAGGAGCAGGAACAGTTTTGCCTTGAAGAATGGGCAAAAATCCCAGTGGCTAGATGTGCCAAGCTTATAGAGACATACCCCAAGATACTTGCAGCTGTAATTACTGCAAAAGGTGGCTCTACAAAGTATTGACTTTGGGTGGGGGGGGGGGGGGGGGGGGGGTAGTTATGCACGCTCAAGTCTTCAGTTTTTTTTGTCTCATTTCTTGTTTGTTTCACACACAAAAATATTTTGCATCTTCAAAGTGCTAGGCATGTTGTGTAAATCAAATGATACAAACCCCTAAAAAAATCTATTTTATTTCCAGGTTGTAAGGCAACAAAATAGGAAACATGCCAAGGGGGGTGAATACTTTCGCAAGCCACTCTATTCAGAAAGATGAAGAAAGACAAAGATATAGAGAGAGAAAGTGGAAGACTACAACCCACATTAGCTCAAACCCACCTCAGGGTAGAATTTGAACAAGAGGCCCTCAGGGTACGAGTTGAACGATGAGGAGCATCCATTAGTGGGAACATGTAAAGAGCACAGCATGGGTAAGGGTAAGGCGGCCCTTTACACAAAGTAGTGCACTATATAGCAAATAATAGGGTGCCATTTGGGACGCAACCACACTGTAACAATGTCACGGGCTAACCTAATCCTCTTTATTCCAGTATACAGGACTGGAGGGGAGCTCTGCTCACTAACGTTAACTTGGACAAATGGTAATGTGCAGCACAGCACTTAAAGGCTGAGTGCTGAGAGCAGGGAGGATATGGATGAGGGTTTAACAGTGCAGGTCTGGCCTGGACCCCATTAGAAAGCATTCAGTGTCAGACCTCGCTAAAGTGCTAAAGATAATTAGAGTACAGTGAGCATATTACTGTACCTAGCCAATATCTCTGGGGCCAATGTTACGCTAGACTATGCTAGGCTAGTTACTATGAACACACAGCTAGCATTGATGCTTATGCTAAAAGTGCTAAGTGAGAATGTATCAGTGCTGAACTCCACAGACAGGACTGAATGCTGCTCATTCCACAGCCCAGATAAGTGCCAGGGCCCGGGGATATCTATTAGATCCCTCTCATCAGAGCGGTTCGCCATTTAGCGCACTAACCCCTACGGCCCTATAGACTGAATATGGCCGTATCTTATATACAGTGCTTTTTCATAGCACTGTATAAACAGGAGCTCCAATCATCAGACATCCTGAGACTGGGGCTCAGAGTGAAAGTCATATGGTTTTGCATATAGTTTGTTTGTTTTTGTTCTAGTGACTGAGACCACAGTCAAACTCTTACACAAAAAGTAAAACAGATCGAAGCATTTTTATTAAACAGACCCCCCCCCCACACACACACACACACACACACACACACACACACCACAGCACCCTAGCGAGACCTCTGGAATGATTTGAGGAGACCGATAGTAATCAAGATGAGACAGATGGCTAATCAGAGAGACAGATTAGGGATAGAGGAAGAGAGTGGGCATGAGAGTAGGTGAAAAAAAAAAAAAAGAGATGGAGGTAAATGCAGAGAGAGAGAAAGAGAGGGGTGGGAGGACACAAGAGAGAAGGGGAAGCAAGGAACCCTTACAGAAAAAACACTCTCGTGTGATCTCATGTGATCACGTGATTTATTGTGAAGTTAATGTGATAAAAGTGACAATATGTGAATCAACATTATTGATCTCGTGAAATAAATGTGAGATCAATAAATGTGACACATGGGATGCAACATTTTTACATGTGCTACCATGAAACTTCAAGTAACAACATTTGAAAACATGATCTCATGAAATAAATGTGAAAACATGGGGATGCTAGTCAAGAACAAGAAGGCCCGCACACTGTTAAAGCCCCCAATTCACAGCTTTATTGACAACGTTTTGATCTGAATTGGATCTTCGTCAGGTCAAACAAACAAACAAACTGAGTGCTCACATCCCAAAATATACACATTTCACCTCACATGACCATTGCGGACAAGACGCATGGTGGGTGTAAAAACAATTTGTGTATCTCTAAGAATTTGACATCACTGAGACGGGCACATGTAGTAGTTACAGAAAATATGATATATTTACAAAATGACCAAGTAGGTGACCTGGATGGCAAGACAAATCAAAGTGACATATTCATGTAAGAAATGGTCTGATATCAAACTCTTGGTTCAGACCTCTAGGAGACATGGTACACAAATGGTGAATCCAATACAATTCTCTTCTCAATAATAGATTATCAGTATCTCATGGGGAAACATGGGGATGCAACATTTTAATGTGATACCATGAAACTACACCTGACAAAAGTTGAGCATGTAAAAACCCAGGTGAGAATATATTACTTTAAAAGGCATAATTTACATTAATTAAATTTAAACAGTCATGGTTTAATGCAAGTTAAGCACCTCCTCTGACACTGTCTCTTCTGCAAACTTTGTAAGAACTATGAACTGTAAGAACTCAGTAATTGGCTGCACTGTAAAGAGTTAGGTGTGTATTTTCCAGTAACTTAATGGCAACTTGTTGCCAGAATTTGTAGTCAATCTGTCATTTCTTAACTGAAAACCTTTTGTAGGCAAGTTATTGTAGAATTCCCGGTAACTTACTGGCAAAATGTTACCAGTAACCTACAGGCAACTTGCTGTCACTAGCAATACATGTCATTAACATACGATGTTGACAACATGCAACATTATTTGCTGATTAGCAGCATACTTTAGCAGCAGCAGCCTATCAGAATATTGCAGGCGTGGCTTATTGGAAGTATAGCTTTCAGCTAGCTCTTTATGGTCTCCCATGAGTAGGAATGTCATCCAAGGTAATACTTTCTGCTTATTTCTGTTTATAAATATTGAACCTCTACACTGTCAGGTGTCATGCCTTTATAAATGTTGCCATAAATACAATTGGTACCAAGTTGTGCATGTGTCAAACTCATTCTGTGGCGGTTTAAGCTCTTTCCTTGTACTTGATTGATTAATTAAGATCAACAATTAGTAAAGAACTCCCATCACCTGTCTTAATTAGAAGGAGAAACCCGCAGGCACTAGGCCCTCCATGGAATGAGTTTGACACCCCTGCCAAAGAGCCACACACTATTTAAATTACAGCTAGTCACCATGTCATATTCAATTTTCTGCCACATCATCAGGTCAGTAATTGAGAGAGAGAGAGAGAGAGAGAGAGAGAGAGAGAGAGAGAGAGAGAGAGAGAGAGAGAGAGAGAGAGAGAGAGAGAGAGAGAGAGAGAGAGAGAGAGAGAGAGAGAGAGAGAGAGAGAGAGAGAGAGAGAGAGAGAGAGAGAGAGAGAGAGAGAGAGAGAGAGAGAGAGAGAGAGAGAGAGAGAGAGAGAGAGAGAGAGAGAGAGAGAGAGAGAGAGAGAGAGAGAGAGAGAGAGAACTCGCAGTCCCATTCGGCTCTCTCTGTTTACCAGCTAGGGAGGAGAACAGACACCACACATGCCCACCACACAGTAAATCACATTATTACTGAAAAGCATCCTGCGAGGATTACCTACATTGTTTTGACACTGTACTTAGCCAATAATATAACATTTGAAATGTCTATATTATTTTACAACTTTTGTGTGTGTAATGTTCACTAATGCATCCCTTGTTATTTCCCTTTTGTTTGTTGTCTATTCCATTTACTTTGGCAATGTAAACATATGTTTCCCATGCCAATAAAGCCAATTGAATTGAATTGAGATAGAGGAAGGGACATAGAGAGAAGGAGAGAGAGAGAGGAAGGCACAGGGAGAGAGAGAGAGTAAAGGCATATAGAGAAAGCAAAAGGCAGAGGGAGAAAGATAAAGGAAGGGTCAGAGAGAGAGAGAGAGAGAGAGCGAGAGAGGTATGCAGGAGGATTGTCGTGATCAGCGTTGGGCTTTGACTCCACTTAACGTTGCTGCTGAAAGCTTTTCACTTCACTGAGACACGGCATGAAAACACACACACACACACAATTAGCCTATAAATAACTAACGTACACCTGCAATGTCCTTGCAATCCCAGGACAATCTGTGTGTGTGTGTGTGTGTGAGAGAGAGAGAGAGAGAGAGAGAGAGAGAGAGAAGTGTGAGCAAGTATGAAGCAATGAGTGTGTGTGTATGTACTGCATCTCTCAGCCTGCAAGATTAGCCTACTGCACTAAAAAGGTCCTGTAATTCGCTTTACCGCTCTCAGGTCGTTGTACTGTATATATGGCCTAGTATAGGTCTACTACATAGAAGGCAGACTGAATTCTGAGTAGGCCTACTGCATTTATTTTCAATCAATCTGAAACCTGTAGGCCTTTGACGCTTAACACATGTGTAGACCGGATGCTGACAGCCATTGGTTTTAACCATAGAGTGGTGCCCAAAAGCCTGTTTTAGCATGGAGTACTTTCACAATTTTTAAGTAGTCAACTGGGTCGGACTTCCTATGGGTTAAGGAAGGATCACTTAATTCCATCCAGGTCATCAGGAGGGATCAGCCAATGAATTATGCTCGTGAGCAAACATTCCATAACTGCAGGTGGCAGTAAATCGGCAATCTTTGCTTAATACCTGTTCAAACAACGTATTCTAGGTGGCAGTATGCACCCTTTCAGATTATTTACCAACTCATAGAAGTATTAAAATAAGAAAATTGGTTAACACTTTATTTGGATAGTCCATCTGTAGATGCTCTACAGACTATCAGTAACATTTCAACTAACTATCTACTATCCCTAACTCTAAACCTAACCTTAACCCTTATCCTAACCCTAACCCTTACCCTAACCCTTATTCTAAACCTAACCATAACCATAACCTTGGCAAGCAGTTGCTTATCAACAGATAGTTTGTTGATAGTATGAGCATCTGTAGAGCATCTACAGATGGACAATTCTGACTAAATGCAAATGGCCTCAATGGCGCTGCCCGTGCGCTCAGATAATGTGCCATAGTGGGACAGATACAAAGAAGAGTCCTCTATCATTCTCTATGGTGTTACCAAAGTTGATTTACTTTTCAGTTTGTTGGGTTAGGCGCCTTTCCTTCTCAACTAATAAAATCCCTCACTTTGCCTGTCCATTGCAAACATCTTGTCTTGCCTCCTCACTGAAGAGCCAGGTCACCCGTGATACAAGTCAGTATTAGACATCCGTCCATGTCTGATGGAAACCGGCCACTAGGGGCAACAGTGAGTGCTGTTACCTTCAAGTAGATTTCGGTTTTGCTAGGCTAACCCTTTACTTTAACCCTTACCTTAACAATTCAGAGTTAATGCCTAACCTTAAGATTTTGGAGTTAATGCCTAAACTTAAACCTAACCTTAAAAAAATCAGAGTTAATGCCTAACCTTAACCTTAAACACTTCTAAGTTTGATATTTGGAACAACTTTGAAATTTGATGTTTGAGAAACATGGATGAACGTCTAATTCTGACATGAGACTGTGAGAGCTTGTTGCATTGAAACCACCACCAATAGCACCACTTCACATGGTCAGTCATTGGCCTCATTTTTTACTGCTCAATCATAAGCCAAGTAATTATTTCACATCAACAGACAATCCCTATTCCCAACTCCCTCCAACCACGTTTACTCCTCGGAGAGTGGCTGTGTAGGGTAGGACTCTTTTCATTTGGTTGTACAGGAGGGGCGTGGTCTGGCATTCTTCGCCGGGAGAGAAGAAGAGAGAGAGAGGGAAAAGAGAGAGAAAGTGATCTTTGTGTGATTCCTGCCATATCTGATGTTATCCGCTAGGTCGAGACACTGAGGCCGGTGTTGTTGGTCGGTCCGACTGGTAGGAAGTTAGTCATTCAGCCTCAGTACCAGACAGAGTGCACTCTGCTCAGCAGCATAGCACAGAACAGGGACGGCGAGGAGAGACACGAGGCTGCTACATGCCGCTGCTGCTCGTTTACTATTGAACATTCTCGCATTGGACCGCGAAGAGAGACCGAGACTTTTCACAACGCATTCAAAGGAGGGATTTTAATCATGTTTCTAACCTTAGTCGCGCTGGTAATTCTACTGGCAGCTGTGCAGGTAGGCTACGAAACCGTTACTTTGGTTGGCGGAGTGGTGGGGTTGGTTGGCTATGGGACAGGGGTCGGTTGGCTATGGGACAGGGGTCTGAGTGACGGGTTGGTTTTCGCTATATGATGATGGTCAACTCAGTAGGGGAGACCGGCGTTGGTTGTCACAATTATTAGTCTCATGTGTATTGCTCAGCACCAGTATACTTTACAATATTAATTTCAATATTAAGAGAAAGACCAAGTTCTTGGGTTGAAATGGGGACCCTTTTTATATTCCAACGAAGAGTTATAAACCATCAAACACTAAGTCCACTTGTGACAACCAGTTTCCAGCCCCATTGCAGGGTTGGATGTCACACACAACCAGCCTCATCGCGGGATTGGATGACACACAGTATGGGGTTGGTTGTCACAACATTTGCTAGCAGCATATTCCTTTTGTAACATGAAATTAAGCAATATAGCATACAGCCTTAGAAATAGCCAAGCCTTTGTTTGATCAAAGGATATTCCTAACAAAATTAAGCATTTATGCCGTGAGAATAACATTACATTTTTGTGTGTGTACATAATTGTTAGTGAATACTCCCATAATTCAAACATTTACAAATAAAATATCAATCATTTATTTTTTACTTTCACATCAATGTTTTGTCATGTTGACATGAATTGACCAGGTGGATGAGTTCTTTCAAAGAATTCACACATTTTAACCTCAAAAATATTACACAGCGCCATTTATATTGGGAGTAATTAGCGCTGTGACAACCAACACATGAGACAACCAACCCAGTCTCAGTCTGCGGGGAAATCACTGCATTTCTTTCCTTCTACATTGCCTCCATATTAGGTTGTTGGTTTATATTGATTTTAAACTACACTCTTAGAATAAAAGGTGCTAAGTAGAACCATACAGGGTTCTTCGGTTTGTCCCCATAGGGGAACCTTTTTTGGTGCTGGGTAGAACCCCCTATGTAAGGATCTTCAGAGAACCCCCTGTATATGGTTCTACCTCGAACCCTCTATGAAGGGTTCTACCAATAACCATTTTATCATCTAAAGGTTCTTCTTAGAAGCATTTATGAAGAGATCTACCTTGAACCATTTTATCTTTGGAGGGTTATTCCTAGAACCCTCAATGAACAGTTCCACCACCCATATTAGCCTTTAAAATTTGATTATTTATGACAGTACATTACATACAGTATAACTTAAGGCCTTTCTTTGAGGACCTACTTATACCCTAACACAGTGGTGTTAGAAATCTCCCGGTTTACAGGCCACATCAGGCCTGCAAGTCACATTATGCTGGCTGGCAAAGTGATGTGTAATTCCTATTGGAATCCAGCCAGAGTTCAGGTATCCAACAAATGGAATTGTTAATCACCCACAACCTGCATTCAGAATAACTGCCAGGGTAGGGAAGGTACAGTATTGAGACTACCTCAATCATCTAAACGGGAACAACCATCTCAGTAATGGGTGCAATAACGCCAACAGATTGGATTAGTGTAGAAAACGGTATGTTATTTATCTGTGTGTAGCATAACATTTATTAACCAATCAATATACAGTGGGAAAAAAAGTATTTAGTCAGCCACCAATTGTGCAAGTTCTCCCACTTAAAAAGATGACAGAGGCCTGTAATTTTCATCATAGGTACACCTCAACTATGACAGACAAAATGAGAAAAAAAAATCCAGAAAATCACATTGTAGGATGTTTAATGAATTTATTTGCAAATTATGGTGGAAAATAAGTATTTGGTCACCTACAAACAAGCAATATTTCTGGCTCTCACAGACCTGTAACTTCTTATTTAAGAGGCTCCTCTGTCCTCCACTCGTTACCTGTATTAATGGCACCTGTTTGAACTTGTTATCAGTATAAAAGACACCTGTCCACAACCTCAAACAGTCACTCTCCAAACTCCACTATGGCCAAGACCAAAGAGCTGTCAAAGGACACCAGAAACAAAATTGTAGACCTGCACCAGGCTGGGAAGACTGAATCTGCAATAGGTAAGCAGCTTGGTTTGAAGAAATCAACTGTGGGAGCAATTATTAGGAAATGGAAGACATACAAGACCACTGATAATCTCCCTCGATCTGGGGCTCCCCGCAAGATCTCACCCCGTGGGGTCAAAATGATCACAAGAACGGTGAGCAAAAATCCCAGAACCACACGGGGGGACCTAGTGAATGACCTGCAGAGCGCTGGGACCAAAGTAACAAAGCCTACCATCAGTAACACACTACGCCGCCAGGGACTCAAATCCTGCAGTGCCAGACGTGTCCCCCTGCTTAAGCCAGTACATGTCCAGGCCCGTCTGAAGTTTGCTAGAGTGCATTTGGATGATCCAGAAGAGGATTGGGAGAATGTCATATGGTCAGATGAAACCAAAATATAACTTTTTGGTTAAAACTCAACTCGTCGTGTTTGGAGGACAAAGAATGCTGAGTTGCATCCAAAGAACACCATACCTACTGTGAAGCATGGGGGTGGAAACATCATGCTTTGGGGCTGTTTTTCTGCAAAGGGACCAGGACGACTGATCCGTGTAAAGGAAAGAATGAATGGGGCCATGTATCGTGAGATTTTGAGTGAAAACCTCCTTCCATCAGCAAGGGCGTTGAAGATGAAACGTGGCTGGGTCTTTCAGCATGACAATGATCCCAAACACACCGCCCGGGCAACGAAGGAGTGGCTTCGTAAGAAGCATTTCAAGGTCCTGGAGTGGCCTAGCCAGTCTCCAGATCTCAACCCCATAGAAAATCTTTGGAGGGAGTTGAAAGTCCGTGTTGCCCAGCGACAGCCCCAAAACATCACTGCTCTAGAGGAGATCTGCATGGAGGAATGGGCCAAAATACCAGCAACAGTGTGTGAAAACCTTGTGAAGACTTACAGAAAACGTTTGACCTGTGTCATTGCCAACAAAGGGTATACAACAAAGTATTGAGAAACTTTTGTTATTGACCAAATACTTATTTTCCACCATAATTTGCAAATAAATTCATTAAAAATCCTACAATGTGATTTTCTGGATTCTTTTTTCTCATTTTGTCTGTCATAGTTGACGTGTACCTATGATGAAAATTACAGGCCTCTCTCATCATTTTAAGTGGGAGAACTTGCACAATTGGTGGCTGACTAAATACTTTTTTTCCCCACTGTATGTGATCTCACACTTTCCCTTAAATTTTCCCAAATCGTGCTCCCCATCTGTTTTATTGTAGCATTCATAATTTTGATTATAATCTATATGGTATTTTTCCGGTGCTTCCATTTTTCTGGGCTCTATTCTGGTATCTAATTTTTTACACCACTCTCCCCATCCTACTTGATTATAGAATCTGTAATGTTAGGGATTTCCCAAAAATGATAAACATTCTGCAGGACAGTAGGGCCTTTCTCCTCTTTTAAGATGACAGTAGCTTTGTTTAAAGTTAGCACAGTCCTTTTAACTGTGTGGATTTGGTATTACTATCAGAATAGAAGGAGCACATACTAAACAATTAGTTTTTCTATTCATTATTTTAGCTGAATATTGTGCCCATTTGTACCAATCATTTTGCATGGCTCCCTCCCATAGCCTTTCTATTTTTGTTGATGCTATCATTACTTTCGGTGTTACTGTTGGGGCTGAGGTAGATTGTCTATTTTTTTGGTTTTCCCAATTAGTTAAAGAATCCCATACATTTGGAAAAAACCCATTTGTTCCTATTATTTCTAATCCTGTCTTTGTTGGTTCAACTGCTATAGTAATTAGTGGTCCTTGGGTAGTGGTCATAGTTACATTAACTATTTCAGGTTCTTCTTCCTGTCTAGATTGGTGTTTGGAAATAGGATCAATATCCATTGTTATTATACTATTCCCTTCTAACCCTTTAACACTAACTATTTCCAATATGTACTTTGCATTATTTTCTTGAGTCAATTCCTTTAAGGTAATTTCCCAATTAGTGTCTCCTTTGTTAACTTCTATTTGGCAGCCATATTCATCCCAGATTGCTTCTCCTCTTGTTTGATGATTAGCCCACCCACAAAGTGATTTTTCTGGCAGAGGTTGTATCCTTTGTATTAAAAATGATTTTTGAGTTTCCATAGCTGTCAGTACTTGGGCTGGAATAGCAATACTGGTTCGAGCTATTTTCAAAGGTACATGCTTTTTTATTCTATTCCTTATTTTAGCTTCAGGAACCAATTTCTTAAGTACTGACGAAATCATGAGATGATTGGCTTGTTTTATATCCATTATTTTTCCATGTCCATTCCCTTTTATCTCAACTTCTACACAATGATTTTTTAGGCATTTTATTCTAAACATTGCATATCCTTCAAGCTGACATTTTCCCAATCTAGGCCATCCTGTGTACGATACTTGTTCTTTATTTACAACAACAATTCTTCCTGGCTCAGTAAGACTATCTCTAGAATATTGTATAGTTGTAGGCAGACTCACCACCATCTCTCCTAGGTTAACTGCTATTACCGTTAGAGCAATTCCACAGTTCTTAAATTGTCGGAGATCATGTGAGGGCAGAGAAGTCAATTGTGGGAAAGTCCCTTTCCTCAACAGCAGAGGAGTCTCTTCCTTCAATGGTAGAAAGATTGCTTCCTCCTCCTTCTCCTGTTGTCCCTCCATTCCCTGGGTGTCTGCTTGTGTTTGGGGGATCTGCCATGGCAGGTATCCTATCAGCAGTATTCCCCACATCATCAGGCCCCACCTCCAGACTCTCCGGATTTTCAGGTGGGAGTGCCTGTTGTCCTTCGACGTTGGCACTTGGACTCGTGCATGCTTCTTCTTCTTGGACTCCATCTGGTGCCTCGACATCCTCCTCTTCCCCATGGCTCGCCGATGGCAGACCGGTTCTCTTCGGGACCCTGGTGCAGTGGTTTAGATGGTACCACGTCGTGCTTCCGTCCACCTGTACTGCTGTGGGCGTCGCTCGGATCACCGTATATGGTCCTTCTCTCCTGGGCTCGTTCCACTTCTTGCGAAACACTCGGATGTAGACTCGATCTCCTGGAATCACCGGCCCTGGCTCCTCTGGTCCAGGTTCCGGTTCTCACCCTTTTTCCTGGAGATAGATCACTTTATGTATAGCAGTTAGTTGTCTTACATATGCTTCAAGTTCCATCTCTAATTGTTCCAATGAGGGTCCTTTGTAGGGCCCTCTTAGACCTGGCACTGGCATGGGTCGACCCGTAAGCATTTCATGTGGGGTTAGATGCGTATTTCTGTAAGTTTGCATGCGATAACTCATCAATGCTAGTGGTAGTGCATCCACCCAATTGAGCTTTGCACTAGCACAGATTTTATTCAGTTTAGCCTTGAGGGTGCCATTAATTCTCTCAACCATCCCCTGAGATTGCGGCCGATACACACACCCTAGTCTTTGCTTAATCCTTAGCTGCTGTAATACTTGCTTCACTGTTTTCTGAATAAACGCTGATCAATTGTCTGAACTGATTTCTATTGGTATTCCACATCTGGGTATTACTTCTCTGGTTAGAAATGTGATTACTGTTCCTGATCCTAGATCTGCTGAGGGTACCGCTTCTACCCATCTACTGAATCTATCTATGATCACTACCATGTACCTTTTGCCATTCACCTTTTTTATCATATCTACATAGTCCATGACTAAGTGTCGAAATGGTCCTTCAGGAACTGGTATGTGCCCTATAGGCGTTTTTATTCCTTTCCTTACATTGTTTTCTGCACACACCTCACATCTTGCTAATGCCTCATCTATTGTTGCCTGTAGGTATGGAGACCAGTATCCTTGTTTTTTAATTTTCCTTACTATTTCCCCCCTTGCGCAATGGTCAAAACCATGCGCATCAGTTATCAGTAAGTTGAGCAACACAATGGGTGCTACTATGGTTCCTTCATGAGACCTCCATAATCCCTTCACATCTTTGGTGGCCCCTCTTTGGTGCCACATTGTCTGTTCATAAGGTCCTACTCTTTCCTGCATCCTTATTATATCATCTGGCTGTGGTATGGATTCAATAATGACCATTGGTGCTGTTAACACTGGGACGGTGCATCTAGATGCCTTCTTTGCAGCTTCATCAGCTGCATTGTTTCCTTTGGTTATAAATCCCTTTCCTTTCCTATGCGCCTGACATTTCACTATCGCCAATTTAGTGGGATACATTAATGCCATCATTAATTTCACAATCTGCTCGTGGTGTTGTATGGGTGTACCATCGCTTTTCTTGAACCCTCGCTGCTTCCAGACTGCCCCAAATAGATGACACACCCCATGTGCATATGCTGAATCTGTGACACTCTGGCTCTATGGACTTTATAATTGAGCCAGGGTTGTTCATTTTCATGTGTTTGGGTGTATTTCATTTGGTGGTGTTGGGGATGGGTGAGTTTCATTTTGTTTGTGTCTATGGTGATTGGTCTATGACTCCCAATCGGAGGTAACGAGTGTCAGCTGTCGGCTCGTTATCTCTGATTGGGAGCCATATATATTCTGTGTGTTTTCCCCTTTGTTTTGTGGGTTATTGTTTCCGTGTTGCTGTTAGTCTGTATCAGTATTTGAACTTCACGTATCGTCATTTGTTGTTTTCTTCGTGGTTGCTTTAAATAATAAAGTCATCATGTTCACTCCACGCGCTGCGTATTGGTCCGCTCCTTCAGACGATCGTGACAGAATAACCCACCACAAAAGGACCAAGCAGCGTAACAAGCGGCAACAGGACCTACCTACACAGGAGTTATGGACGCCTCCTAAGGATTTTTGGACATGGGAGGAGATTCGGGCTGGAAAGGGTCCTTGGGCACAACCGGAGGAATATCACCGCCCTCGTGAAGAGCTGGAGGCAGCCAAAGCCGAGAGGAGGTGGTACGAGGAGGCAGCGCGAAGGCGAGGCTGGAAGCCCGTGGAAGAGAGGCAACCCCAAGAAATTTTTTGGGGGGGGCACATGGCTTGGGCAGCTGGGCAGCAGGAGGCTGCCACAGGGAGAAAAGGAGAGAAGGCTAACGGAGTACGGGAGCCATTGGCGAGTAGAAGGAGGGAAGTTGTTGTGGCACGGCATGAGAGACTGAAGTGTGTTACCAGTCCGGTCCGGCCCGTTCCTGATCCCCAGTTAAGGCCAGTGGTGTGTGTTCCCGGTATGGACCGGCCTGTTCCTACTCCACGCACCAGGTCCACGATGTGCGTCGCCAGCCGGCCAGAGTCTGCCGTCTGCCCAACGGCGCCTGAACTGGCCGTCTGCCCAACGGCGCCGGAACTGCCCGTCTGCCCTAGGGCGTCTGAACTGCCCGTCTGCCAAGCGCTGCATAAGCCGCCCGTCTGTACTGAGCCTGCAAAGCCGCCCGTCTGCCATGAGCCTTCAGAGCCGTCCGCCAGATCGGAGCCGCTAGAGCCTTCCGCCAGACAGGAGCCGCTAGAGCCTTCCGCCAGACAGAATCATACACCTGCTATGGAATCAGCAGGAGCCGACGCAGCCCATACTAGACTGGAAGCTCAGGTTCGGGACCAGCAAGAGCAGCTCCTGCAGATGGGAGCCGCCCTGCTGGAGGTGATGACTGCAATCCGAGGCTGGGGTCCGCCTCCTCCGTCAGCCAGCCAGGATCCGCCAGAGCCGTCCAGCAAGGATCCGCCAGAGCCGTCCAGCCAGGATCCGCCAGAGCCGTCCAGCCAGGATCCGCCAGAGCCGTCCAGCCAGGATCCGCCAGAGCCGTCCAGCCAGGATCCGCCAGAGCCGTCCAGCCAGGATCCGCCAGAGCCGTCCAGCCGGGATCCGCCAGAGCCGTCCAGCCGGGATCCGCCAGAGCCGTCCAGCCGGGATCCGCCAGAGCCGTCCAGCCGGGATCCGCCAGAGCCGTCCAGCCGGGATCCGCCAGAGCCGTCCAGCCGGGATCCGCCAGAGCCGTCCCGCCGGGATCCGCCAGAGCCGTCCAGCCTGGATCCGCCAGAGCCGTCCCGCCGGGATCCGCCAGAGCCGTCCAGCCGGGATCCGCCAGAGCCGTCCAACCGGGATCCGCCAGAGCCGTCCAGCCGGGATCCGCCAGAGCCGTCCAGCCGGGATCCGCCAGAGCCGTCCAGCCGGGATCCGCCAGAGCCGTCCAGCCGGGATCCGCCAGAGCCGTCCAGCCGGGATCCGCCAGAGCCGTCCAGCCGGGATCCGCCAGAGCCGTCCAGCCGGGATCCGCCAGAGCCGACCAGCCGGGATCCGCCATTCAGCCTGGTACTGCCCCTTAGTCCGGTGCTGCCCCTTAGTCAGGTACTGTCCCTTAGCCCGGTGCTGCCCCGTAGTCCGGTGCTGCCCCTTAGTCCGGTGCTGCCCCTTAGCCCGGTGCTGCCCCTTGTCCCGGTGCTGCCCCTTATCCCGGTGCTGCCCCTTATCCCGGTGCTGCCCCTTAGGCCGATGCTGCCCCTTAGTCCGGTGTTGCCCCTTAGTCCAGGTGGGGTTAGTTGGAGGGTGGTCATTGGGAGGAGGCTACCGAAGCAGGTTGTGACTGTGGTGGGGTGGGGATCACGACCGGGGCCAGAGCCGCCACCGTGGACAGACGCCCACCCAGACCCTCCCCTAGTCCTGATGTTGGTGCGCCCGGAGTTCGCACCTTTAGGGGGGGGTACTGTGACACTCTGGCTCTATGGACTTTATAATTGAGCCAGGGTTGTTCATTTTCATGTGTTTGGGTGTATTTCATTTGGTGGTGTTGGGGATGGGTGAGTTTCATTTTGTTTGTGTCTATGGTGATTGGTCTATGACTCCCAATCGGAGGTAACGAGTGTCAGCTGTCGGCTCGTTATCTCTGATTGGGAGCCATATATATTCTGTGTGTTTTCTCCTTTGTTTTGTGGGTTATTGTTTCCGTGTTGCTGTTAGTCTGTATCAGTATTTGAACTTCACGTATCGTCATTTGTTGTTTTCTTCGTGGTTGCTTTAAATAATAAAGTCATCATGTTCACTCCACGCGCTGCGTATTGGTCCGCTCCTTCAGACGATCGTGACAGAATCAGTATAGATATTAACAGTTTTTCGTATTCCTAGGATGCAAGCTGCAGTGAGTGCTTTTAGTTCAGCCAACTGGGCTGAGCATGGCTGTGGACAGTATTCTGCTATCACTTCTTTGAAAATGTCTCCTTGTTTTTGCACTACTGCATAGCCTGCATGATTTTGTGGTCCTCTGTAGCTCAGCTGGTAGAGCACGGCGCTTGTAACGCCAAGGTAGTGGGTTCGATCCCCGGGACCACCCATACACAAAAATGTATGCGGCATGACTGTAAGTCGCTTTGGAAAAAAGCGTCTGCTAAATGGCATATTATTATTATTATTATTATTATTATTATTATTATTATTATTTCCCACATGATCTTTATAACAGGATCCATCAACCAAATACTCTTCTCTGCACTCTTCCCCCCGGCTGGACAACGGGGTTGACTCTAAGTCTGGCCTTAGTCGAGTAAATGTCAATGAATATGCTACACAGTCATGTGCTTGCCCCTCAAACTCTAAGGGGATTCTTTCAGCTGGGTTTACTGTACTGCATCGTTTAATGGAAACATCTGGATAGGTCAATAGAGTCATGTATTCCAAAGTTCTAGCATTGGTAAGGACAAACTTCCCTTGTTCTATTAGTTCCACTATTTTATGGTGTGTATATATTATTACCGGGTATCCCATAGTAATTGTGGACGCTTTGTCATATGCATATTGTAATGCAACTAGACCTTGATAACAGGGTGGATATCCCTGGGCAACAGAATCTAGTTTAGAACTATAATATGCAATAGGTTGTTTTCGTCTTCCACTGCATGTCTCTTGCATAAGTACCGCTGTTGCATACCTATCACATCTATTTGCCACATACAACAATAATGGTTTTGTGTAATCTGGGGCTGCTAGAGCCGGAGCTGACTGTATTTCCTTCTTTATTGTTTCGAACGCAGTCAATGCGTCACTGTTCCATTCCAGGCTTGCTCTAAGGTCTAGTTGTCCTGCTTCTTTCATGATTTCTCGCAGAGGAGCAGTTTTAACCGCATACTCCTCTATCCAGTCTGAGCTGAATCCAGTCATCCCTAAGAACGTCATCAT
The DNA here is from genome assembly GCF_964263955.1 of Coregonus lavaretus. Taxonomy (NCBI): domain Eukaryota; kingdom Metazoa; phylum Chordata; class Actinopteri; order Salmoniformes; family Salmonidae; genus Coregonus; species Coregonus lavaretus. The sequence continues at coordinate 35,221,450 of NC_140008.1, read as the reverse complement.
CTGAGCAACTGTTTGAGGAAGTGGTGCCTTGCTGATTCCTTCCAATTGTCCTGGTGCTATCGCCTTTGTTCCATGTGCAATTGTTCTTCCTAGATATTCAACTTGAGATTGGCAGTACTGATATTTCTTTTTTGACACCTTGTGTCCTCCTTCTGCCAGTCGCTTTAAAACCTTCATAGAATCAGCATGGCATTGTTCTAAGGAGGGAGCGCAGATCAACAGATCATCCACGTACTGGATCAATGTTCCTTCAAGTATTAGATCTTCTAGATCTATTCTTAACACCTGATTGAACACATGAGGAGAATGCTTAAATCCCTGTGGAGTCCGAGTATATGTATGTTGTTTACCTTTGTAGGTAAATGCAAACAAGTGTCTGCACTCTTCTGCCAGGGGCACACAAAAAAATGCTCCACATAGGTAAATCACTGTGAAGTACTTTGCTTCTGGGGGAACATTGGTGAGTAGCGTATGAGGGTTTGGAACATCAGCAGGCCAATCTTGTACTATGTCATTTATGGCCCTTAAGTCATGTACCAGCCTCCACGTTTTCCCATCTGCTTTAAGGACCGGCAACAAAGGTGTATTACAACAACTTTGTGTTTCTATCAGTACTCCTGCTTTTATCAGTCCTTCAATTGTGCCACTGATGCCCTCTTCTGCTTCATGTTTCATATGGTATTGAGCCATCCAAGGGGGCTTAACATCTGGCTTTGTTTTGACAAACACAGGACTTGCCGATTTTACCAATCCAACATCTGTATCATGTTGTGACCATACCTCCTGAGGTATGTTTTTCTCAATTTCCTGTTTTTGCTTGTCCTCAAATTATGTTACTTCCCCTAGCTGTGTTAGCTGTTGGGATGTAACTTTCACTTCCCTGGGGTCCCCAGTCATTATTGTAGTATGGTGTATCTTGATTAAGGCTTTATCTTTCGAGTGATAAATCAGTGGATTTTCTGTTTTGTTCCATTGAATTGTTTTTGCTCACTTCATCATGGTGCCCAAATCCTTGGCCTCCATTCCCTTGTTCACCAGCAAGGTAATGTGTGGGGCAGCTTCAGAAACATTATACCATTTTGCCACAAAGTCTGAGCCATCCATGTCCGTCACCTCCATTGCTGCTCCTTGTTTTCCTATAATTATGTACTGAGACATTATAGGTACTGATTTCCCATTTGTATTTAACAACCACAGTTGCTCTAAAAGATCATCACGATAGGGATCATATTGCATGGTGCAGTGAAATTCTGACTTTCCTCTTTCTGCTTCTGGTATCTGAGCCTGAATAAACCTACCCCATTTCTTTACTACCCCTGTACTTCTGTCTCAATATCCCCTAACCAATAGACATTTGCTGTATCCTGTTTCATTATCATTTGTAAGTTTAACCCTGCCCTGTCTATAATTACCCCTTCAGAGGAACATCGAATTTGTATACCCATTTTGCATAGGGCATCTCTTCCCAATAGATTGATAGGGGTGTGTTCTGATACAAGTATAGGGAGGGTTGCGGATTTGTCATCCGCTGTCAGGCGAACTGGAGCTGTCATTGGAATTAACTGCGTTTGTCCCGAGAATCCTATAGTTTTGGCATATTTGCCAGACATGGGGAGGTGAGAGGCATAATTTGGACTTACACAAGTGTAAGTGGCTCCAGTGTCAACCATCATGGGTGTGCCTCTGTTCTCTATTTGAACCTGCAGCATAGGTTCTTGATCAGCTTGTGTAGTTAGTACTGTAAACTGACCCTCCCCGGTAGGATTCTCTGGGCACCCCTAACACCCCTGATTGGGCCCTGCCCATGGATTCACAGGACCTTGGATTTGTTGCTGATTTTGTTGCCAGCCGTCAGGTTGCTTCCAATTATTTTGGTTTTTGTTCCCCTGTTGTTGCCAGGGGTTTGTGGGGCAGTTTCGTCTGGTATGCCCTTGCTGCTGGCATCCCCAGCAAATTCCAGGTTTAATTCCAGGTTGCCCTTGTGGGCCCCGATTTCCTCCTTTTTGATTATTTTGCTGACATTTTTGTTGTTTATTGTTATTATTCCATTGCCGGGGTTGTTGTGCATACACATTCACTACTGGTACTGTGGGTTGTACTTGGGCCTGTGGTGCGGGAGGCAGATATGGCCCTCCTGGAGTGACTGCAGCCATTATTCCTCTTTCATTTGCAGGTGCTGTTACTGGGGTCTGGATTTTCTTCTTCCCTCTGTTTGTCAGTTCTTCCAATTGGAGTTGAGTCAGTTTCCTGGCTTCTTGCATGTTCTTTAGCAATCCTTCTCCTTCCATTTTGAACATGTTGAGTACTTATTTTTCTCTTTCTTTTTTGGCACTTCTCTTCTTTCCTGTGTTTTTTGCTTTATGGTTCTTTATCAGTGTTTCCATTTCCTCACACACCGAGACATCAAATGTTCCTCCTTCTGGCCATTTGGTGGCCATTTTCCTGGTGCGTTTCTCCCATTTTTCAGATGTTTTCGCTATATCTTCCTTGCCTAAGGGATACCTAGCACTCAGTATTTCTACCGCCGTTTTATTCATATTTATGGCCTATATTTTTAACTTATTTTTTAATCTATTTTAGTATTCCTCCTATTTATTTATTTTTGATATTAGTATTTGCTTTTATTGTTAAACTATTTGTGCTTCTTTGATTATTGTTTGGTTAGAACTTATTTATTATTAATGGGCATTTGACAGTCTCTTTATATCATAATAATATTTCCTGATGTCCACTTTTCCTTTGTGTGGACACCTCATGAATCTTACCCTTGCTAGTGTTTTATCTTAGCTTTAAATCACTCAGCTCTATTCTTTATGTAATAATAAAATAATGTATCCTGATGTCCACTTTTCCTTTGTGTGGACACCTCATAAATCTTTCCCTTGCTAGTGTTTTATCTTAGCTTTAAATCACTCAGCTATATTCTTTATGTAATAATAAAATAATTTATCCTGATGTCCACTTTTCCTTTGTGTGGACACCTCATAAATCTTTCCCTTGCTAGTGTTTTATCTTAGCTTTAAATCACTCAGCTATATTCTTTATGTGATAATAAAATAATTTCTCCTGATGGCCACTTTTCCTTTGTGTGGACACCTCATAAATCTTTCCCTTGCTAGTGTTTTATCTTAGCTTTAAATCACTCAGCTATATTCTTTATGTAATAATAAAATAATTTCTCCTGATGTCCACTTTTCCTTTGTGTGGACACCTCATAAATCTTTCCCTTGCTAGTGTTTTATCTTAGCTTTAAATCACTCAGCTATATTCTTTATGTAATAATAAAATAATTTATCCTGATGTCCACTTTTCCTTTGTGTGGACACCTCATAAATCTTTCCCTTGCTAGTGTTTTATCTTAGCTTTAAATCACTCAGCTATATTCTTTATGTAATAATAAAATAATTTCTCCTGATGGCCACTTTTCCTTTGTGTGGACACCTCATAAATCTTTCCCTTGCTAGTGTTTTATCTTAGCTTTAAATCACTCAGCTATATGTGTGTTCCTACCCCTACGAGCATCCACACACCATTCACTCTTTCTCTCCTGGTGTGAGACCGGGTGCGTCCTTCCTACCAGGTTACACTTAAGTAACGGTCCAGAAAAGGTGCGTCAACCTTTCCCCACCAAGGACAGAGATTTCCACACTCACTTGCACTCTCACTCTTTCACGCACTTGTCTAAGTTACCTGTAAACTTAACCCCTTCTTGATACACTTCCTCGACACAAGAAAACAGTTTTAAACAGGATTTATATTTATCTAGCCCCCTAGGTGATACACTTCCTCGACACACCCGGACTTCTACTACGCTTTCCTAAGCGACCTGTAAGTTCTGCTCTCTTTCTCTGATTCACTTCCTCGACACAGAGAAAAAGCGATATTTGTACAGGATTTCGCTTACCTAAGAAGTCCTAAAAAACGATTCACTTCCTCGACACGTTTTAAAGCGGTATTCGCAGGACTTTGTAACATGTTATTATCTGATCGCTCAGCCAGATGGACAGCCGCCCGTGCCGAAATGACCCAGACAGTGATCAGCAAAATTAATCAAATGAATCGACCGAATCGAACAGACGCATCAGATGAGCAACCGAGTGACCCCGACGATTGAACGCACGAATTGAGCAATCGAATCAAACAGATCGATCAGACTGTTCAGATTAGCAACCTGAATGAGACAGATTAATCATCCAACTTGACCACAACCAATCAAATCACAATGGATTAAACAGAATTACCAGCAGGATGAACAATTGAATCAAATGTTTTGAAGAAATGGTTCAGACGAACAACCGAGTGTCATCGACGAGTACAAGACGCGTCAAACCGTCGGTTTAGTCAAACAGATGCATTCATACTGACAAAATGATCAATTTAAACGAGACAGATAATCCACCCCACTCAACCACAATGACTGACTCACACCAACCCAAGCAGACCATCCACCTACAGAGCAAATCTACTTATACTATTTTCTACTTATTGCAACCCTCGAGGCTTTTCATCATTTAGCATGTATTTTAAATCCAAAAGCTCCCAGTCTCTAATTTTCTGGTTCTTAAATTTGGAGAGACCTACTTGGTATTTCTGCAGCTGATGCCGAGCCCCGGATCGAACCACACAAACGTTATACTATAAAAGTAAGAACTTGGCTTACCTTTTAAAAGCGGCCGCTTTTGTTTGTATGGTCCGTCCAAGCCGTTTCACAACTGCAGATGTATACCGTCTCTGGTCCCTGTTTTTCAACTCCTGGCAAAGCTCGCCAATTATGTAGTAGAAATATTTGACTAAACTGTAGTCAACTCAAAACTATCTCTCAAGAAACTGGAGCTTGTGAATCCAAGAATTAGACTTTATTGCATAATAAAGCCGAGCTTGCTCCATGGAGCAACTGTCTCTCTGGCTCAGAAATCTATTTTATACACACACAAATGCACAGTCATGTTTACATAGCATACAAAGCTACTCCCCTTGAGATAACTGATTAACATCTTTAACTGCCACGGCACTATTATCTTTCAAAGTCCAACAACACATTTTGTTTACTCCAAAAGACCATGGGCACTTTTCCATATGGCCTCTTCCCCTTATCTCATTATATTGGTGGCGTGGCTCAGACACTTAAAAAAAAAAAATACATACATTCATTAAAGCATGTTTACACATTGTATTGACTATATTCCTTATTTAAACATGCATCTGGATTATAAAATGTAAATCATGTTTATTATAGTTTACCTTTGGCATCTCCCTACATTTGCCTTAATGATACATAAAATATTCCTATACTTCCAAAGAATCCTTCTTGCCATCCAAAGAATTATCAAAGAACCCTTTCTTCCAAAAATGGTTCTTAGGATGTTAAAGGTTCTAGGTAGAACCCTTTGCTTTACAAAGAACCTGTGTCTTCCAAAAATGATTATTCTGATCAAAACGGTTCTTGGTAGAACCCTATCCCTCTGCAAAGAACCCTTTTCAAACCCTTTGTTCTAAGAGTGTATGCGTTAGGATCTTGCTCAAATGTAGGCTAATTGTGCATTTCATTTTTTAAACATGAATATCTGAATATCGGTCTAGCACACTGTCTTGCAGTGATAGCCGCTACAGTAGCCTACAGTTTGTTTAAACTGCAGCTCTCTGTTTTTTTTAAAAACTGAATTGCCTAACATGCTACCCAAACAGAACGCGCGCGTGTGTCTGCATGCGCCATCGTGCACAAGTTGATTTTGTCCCCCCACACCAGACGCGATCAGGACACGCAGGTTGAAATAGCAAAACAAACTCTGAACCAATTATATTAATTCGGACAGGTCGAAAAGCATTAAACATTTATGGCAATTTAGCTAGCTAGCTTGCATTTGCTAGCTAATTTGTCCTGGGATATAAACATTGAGTTGTTATTTTACCTGAAATGCACAAGGTCCTCTACTCCGACAATTAATTGACAGATGAAACGTAAAAGTTTGTTTTCTAGCGGAGAATGACAGGGTGTCCAGGGTCACGCCAAGGTTCTTTGCACTCTGGGAGGAGGACACAACGGAGTTGTCAACCGTGATGGCGAGATCATGGAGCGGGCAGTCCTTCCCAGGGAGGAAGAGCAGCTCCGTCTTGCCGAGGTTCAGCTTGAGGTGGTGATCCGTCATCCACACTGATATGTCTGCCAGACATGCAGAGATGCGATTCGCCACCTGGTTATCAGATTGGGGAAAGGAGAAGATTAATTGTGTGTCGTCTGCGTAGCAATGATAGGAGAGACCATGTGAGGATATGACAGAGCCAAGTGACTTGGTGTATAGAGAGAATAGGAGAGGGCCTAGAACTGAGCCCTGGGGGACACCAGTGGTGAGAGCACGTGGTGCGGAGACAAATTCTCGCCACACCACCTGGTAGGAGCGACCTGTGAGGTAGGACGCAATCCAAGAGTGAGCCGCGCCGGAGATGTCCAACTCGGAGAGGGTGGAGAGGAGGATCTGATGGTTCACAGTATCAAAGGCAGCAGATTGGTCTAGAAGGATGAGAGCAGATGAGAGAGAGTTAGCTTTAGCAGTGCGGAGAGCCTCCGTGACACAGAGAAGAGCAGTCTCAGTTGAATGACCAGTCTTGAAACCTGACTGGTTTGGATCAAGAAGGTAATTCTGAGTGAGATAGCAAGAGAGTTGGCTAAAGACGGCACGCTCAAGAGTTTTGGAGAGAAAAGAAAGAAGGGATACTGGTCTGTAGTTGTTGACATCGGAGGGATCGAGTGTAGGTTTTTTGAGAAGGGGTGCAACTCTCGCTCTATTGAAGACGGAAGGGACATAGCCAGTGGTCAAGGATGAGTTGATGAGCGAGGTGAGGTAAGGGAGAAGGTCTCCGGAAATGGTCTGGAGAAGAGAGGAGGGGATAGGGTCAAGCGGGCAGGTTGTTGGGCGGCCGGCCGTCACAAGTCGCAAGATTTCATCTGGAGAGAGAGGGGAGAAAGAAGTCAAAGCATAGGGTAGGGCTGTGTGAGCAGGACCAGCGGTGTCATTTGACTTAATAAATGAGGATCGGATGTCGTCAACCTTCTTTTTAAAATGGTTGACGAAGTCATCCACAGAGAGGGAGGAGGGAGGAGGAGGAGGATTCAGCAGGGAGGAGAAGGGGGCAAAAAGCTTCCTAGGGTTAGAGGCAGAGGCTTGAAATTTAGAGTGGTAGAAAGTGGCTTTAGCAGCAGAAACAGAGGAAGAAAATGTAGAGAGGAGGGAGTGAAAAGATGAGAGGTCGGCAGGGAGTTTTCCTCCATTTCCACTCGGCTGCCCGGAGCCCTGTTCTGTGAGCTCGCAATGAGTCGTCAAGCCACGGAGCAGGAGTGGAGGACCGAGCCGGCCGGGAGGATAGGGGACATAGAGAGTCAAAAGATGCAGAAAGGGAGGAGAGGAGGGTTGAGGAGGCAGAATCAGGAGATTGGAGGGAGAAGGATTGAGCAGAGGGAAGAGATGATAGGATGGAAGAGGAGAGAGTAGCGGGAGAGAGAGAGCGAAGGTCGCGACGGCGCATAACCATCTGAGTAGGGGCAGAGTGAGTAGTGTTGGAGGAGAGCGATAGAGAAAAGGATACAAAGTAGTGGTCGGAGACTTGGAGGGGATTTGCAGTGAAATTAGTAGAAGAACAGCATCTAGTAAAGATGAGGTAAAGCGTATTACCTGCCTTGTGAGTAGGGGGAGACGGTGAGAGGGTGAGGTCAAAAGAGGAGAGGAGTGGAAAGAAGGAGGCAGAGAGAAATTAGTCAAAGGTAGACGTAGGGAGGTTAAAGTCACCCAGAACTGTGAGGGGTGAGCCATCCTCAGGAAAGGAACTTATCAAGGCGTCAAGCTCATTGATGAACTCTCCAAGGGAACCTGGAGGGCGATAAATGATAAGGATGTTAAGCTTGAATGGGCTAGTGACTGTGACAGCATGGAATTCAAATGAGGAGATAGACAGATGGGTCAGGGGAGAAAGAGAGAATGTTCACTTGGGAGAGATAAGGATTCCTGGGCCACCGCCGCGCTGACCAGATGCTCTCGGGGTATGTGAGAACACATGGTCAGACGAGGAGAAAGCAGTAGGAGTAGCAGTGTTTTCTGTGGTAATCCATGTTTCCGTCAGCGCCAATAAGTCGAGGGACTGGAGGGTAGCATAGGTTGAGATGAACACTGCCTTGTTGGCCGCAGAATGGCAGTTCCAGAGGCTGCCGGAGACCTGGAACTCCACGTGGGTCGTGCGTGCCGGGACCACCAGGTTAGAGAGGCAGCAGCCACGCGGTGTGAGGCGTTTGTATGGCCTGTGCGGAGAGGAGAGAACAGGGATAGACAGACACATAGTTGACAGGCTACAGAAAAGGCTACACTAATGCAAAGGAGATCGGAATGAAATTAACTAAACATCTGGGGAAACGAGGCCTCCCTCACTAACCTTTCACTGAAACACTCAAATACAACTCTTCCAACTTCCACTTTAGAAATTATAATTGCTGTAATCTACAGTAGTTCAATGTTTCCAGGAATATACTTTTCCAGGAATAGACTAACTTAGTTTATTCAGCTAGCTAACTTGGTACTAAAGCGTCTTGCCACGCAGACACTTGTTGACGCGCGCGAGCAGTGAGGGTGCAATTATTGAATAACATGTATGTGTACATTTATTTTGCGTCAGCGTGTAATGAATTGCCTAATCGAGCTACACAATTGACGCGCAATAGCCTACTCGATTAAGGGAATTGTTGTTGTTATTGGAACTATTCCAAATAGCCTCATAGGGACCGTTTAGTTTATGCTCTGCTCTGTATTCGCCCATGATTCATTGTGGTCGTTAACTGTAGGCTTGATCTGTAGCCTAGGCTATACAGGGTTGTGGGACGGGTGGAGAAAGATAGACGTTTCTAGCCTATGCGATGCCGATATGTCTATTTGAGACGATACGGTTATAATTGTGTACTGTAGACACGTAATAAGGCTGAAGTTGCGCCCGTGCACTAAATTGGATGTGTATTCAAAATCAAATCAAATTCTATTTGTCACATACACATGTTCTGAGCTAAGGATGGAGGTAACAATGTAGCAACTGTAACCATTTACAGACATTGAAGTAACCGCTGGACAATCACCTGTTTCCGCTCCACAAATCGGCTTAGAGGAATGGTCTTTAGATATGTTAATGCACAACACACAGGCGCACACGCGTGTATTGTTTTATAGTCAGTTGGCTGCTACACTATGACCTAATTTGATTCAGCCCTAACCTAAGAGGGTTCCTCAATAGTTATTTGGGAATGGTGATGGTTCTATGTGGAACCATATTGACTCAAAGAACTCTTTGAGCCATTCAATGGTTCTTTGCAGTTCACAAAAGGTGGCGGCTCATTCAAATTCTTTGGGGCTAGTTTCCGTATGGCTCTTTTTGTGCAATCGTGAATGAGAGTGCCATTCCATTTATCTAGTCTGTTGTGTTATGTTATAGACGACTATAGCCAGTGACATTGTTTTGTGAAAGACTCAATTGACTAAATCAGTGGTTCTCAATTCTCTTCTCAGCAACCCTCAGCTGTTCCAGAGCTTACACACCTGATTCAACTTGTCAATTAACACAATAATAACACTTATGGAATTTTAAAGGTCCCGAACAGTCAATCTGATTCCCATGTAAAATAACCTTTTGAGTGACTAAAATATCAACCATCATATTTTTTGGGGATAGAAATGCTAAAAATGTGAGAAAAAGTCATTTTTCTCTCACGGATAACTACCAAGAAGTTTTAAAAGACAGGCTGAGTGGGCGGGAAGCTTATATTCATGAATTCACTTTGACTGACTGCTCTTTGAAATGTCAAGAAACTTGGATGCAGTGAGCAGTGTTGCAGTAGAATCATCTCAAGAAAATTTGGTGATACACAAAGCAACCCAACCAACTTTTATTTTGATTCTCCCGTTTGGCATGTCTCTTGTGATGTGGCACTGACGGATGTGTTGACATGACAACTGCGTCAGATTTTTGAACGACTCCCCCCCCCCCCCCTTTTGTTCCATGCTAGCTGAAGACCTAGCTTGCCAGTAACTTAGCAAACACCAGCCACGGATGAAAGGAGAAACATATACGTGTCTTTGCCATAGATTAATATTGTAAACTTTTAATTATACTTCATGACACCTTACAGTCACATTTTGGCACCAGTAGAGTAGCTATCTATCTACAGTTGAAGTTGGAAGTTACATACACCTTAGCCAAATACATTTACCCTCAGTTTTTCACAGTTCCTGACATTTAATCCTTGTAAAAATTCCCTGTCTTAGGTCAGTTAGGATCACCACTTTATTTTAAGAATGTGAAATGTCAGAATAATAGTAGAGAGAAATAATTTATTTCAGCTTTTATTTATTTCATCACATTCCCAATGGGTCAGATGTTTACATACACTCAATTAGTATTTGGTAGCATTGCCTTTAAATTGTTTAACTTTTGTCAAACGTTTCAGGTAGCCTTCCACAAGCTTCCCACAATAAGTTGGGTGAATTTTGGCCCATTCCCCCTGACAGAGCTGGTGTAACTGAGTCAGGTTTGTAGACCTCCTTGCTCGCACACGCTTTTTCAGTTCTGCCCACACATTTTCTATAGGATTGCGGTCACGGCTTTGTGATGGCCACTCCAATACCTTGTCTTTGTTGTCCTTAAGCCATTTTGCCACAACTTTGGAATTATGCTTGGGGTCATTGTCCATTTGGAAGACCCATTTGCGACCAAGCTTTAACTTCCTGACTGATGTCTTGAGATGTTGCTTTAATATATCCACAACATTTTCCTTCCTCATGATGCCATCTATTTTGTGAAGTGCACCAGTCCCTCCTGCAGCAAAGCACCCCCACAGCATGATGCTGCCACCCCCGTGCTTCACGGTTGGGATGGTGTTCTTCGGCTTGCAAGCGTACCCCCTTTTTCCTCCAAACTTAACAATGGTCATTATGGCCAAACAGTTCTATTTTTGTTTCATCAGACCAGAGGACATTTCTCCAAAAAGTACGATATTCGTCCCCATGTGCAGTTGCAAACCGTAGCCTGGCTTTTTCATGGCGGTTTTGGAGCAGTGACTTCTTCCTTGCTGAGCGGCCTTTCAGGTTATGTCGATATAGGACTCGTTTTACTGTGGATATAGATACTTTTGTACCTGTTTCCTCCAGCATCTTCACAAGGTCCTTTGCTGTTGTTCTGGGATTGATTTTCACTTTTCGCACCAAAGTACATTCATCTCTAGGAGACAGAACGCGTCTCCTTCCTGAGCGGTATGATGGCTGCGTGGTCCCATGGTGTTTATACTTGCGTAGTATTGATGGACATTTGTGGTGCTTTTAATAACCACTTTGCCTCAGCGGGCCACCTATTTGATAAAATAGCTTCTGAAAACTCTGATTCCAGCAGAGGGAGTCCTTTATACACCTCGAGCCAGGTCGCAGAGATCCACACATTCCCAGATACACATTCCTCATTTTCATTTAAACTATTTGATGTCTATGATATACTAACTGATGTAAAATTGATCCACTGAGTCTGACTCACTTGATCCCTTTTTGCTGCAGCGGTCTGCCCCACTTATTGCAGAATCATTAACCTATATTTTTAACTTGACAATTGTTTCTGGGGTTATCCTTAAGATCTGGAAAACGGCACAAGTCCTCCCCCTACACAAAGGCAGAGATCCTTCTGAATTATATAACTACTGTCCAATTGCCAAGCTATGTTGCCTTGCCAAAGTTTTAGAGTCCCTGGCAAACTCTCAACTTAGAACTTTTTAAACTTCTCATTCTATTCTTAATTAGAACCAATCTGGTTTTAGAACTGGACTAAGCACTGTTTCAGCAGCTACACTTGTCTTAGAATATGTGCAATATTGAAAAAAGGTTGAGAGTTAAGATTGGATTCTTTTATAGAAATAAATCCTGCCTCACTTTGCAAAGTAGAAGGAAGATTGTTCAAGCAACGCTTCTCCCAGTACATGATTATGGTGATAAAATCTACATGCATGCAGCAACCTCTGCTTAAAAATCATTCAGCACTGCGTTTTATCACTGGGGACCATTTTTGTTAACATCACTTCAGTTTGTATAGTTCTGTTGGCTGGAAGTCTCTGACTACCAGAAGGGCCCAGCATTGGTTACTTTTTGTATATAAAACGGTTCTTCAGAGACTTCCCCACTACCTCAGCTCACGTATTAACTGGAGATTCAGCTATTTTAATACCCGCTCTCTGGACTGGCTAGTTCTGAAGGTCCCACGGGTCTCCACTGACCTGGGGAAACATGGAATAGCCTTCAGGCAACCTTGAAATTAGACTCGCTGGTCTTCATTGGACAGTTTAGAGGTAGGTGATATGTGAGAGTTGTGTTTTTTTTGATTAATCTTGTTGTATTTATTGTATTTATATTATTTATTGTATGTTCATGTTCACAGGGCTCCCTTGCAAATGAGACCCTGGTCTCAATGGTGACCCACCATGTATAAATAAAAATAGAAAATGTAGAAGCAACAGTCATTTTTGTACTTTGGTCATCATACTTTGATCTGGTTTCATCCAAATATCATCCAATTTCACTGTTCATGATCTTTAACAATATATTATGGCTAACCAAAATAAAAAACCTATATGGTTCTTCAAAGGGATCTACAAAGAACCTTTGTGATTGAGAAAGGTTATTTATAGAACCATTCTCCATAAAGATTATATAAAGAACCATAACAAAGGTTATATGTATAACTTTTTTTTGTAATGGTTCTTTATAGAACCTTAAGAAATTGTTCTTTATACACTCTTAGAAAAAAGGGTTCCAAAGGTGTTCTTTGCGGAGGGATAGGGTTCTACCAAGAACTGTTTTGATCCGAATAACCCTTTTTGGAAGACAAGGGTTCTTTGTGAGGCAAAGGACTATATCTAGAACCTTTAACATCCTAAAGAAATCTCAGTCGACAATCGACCAGTCGACTAAATGGGGTCAGCCCTACTACCCAACCCATTTGGTTTTGCATCTTCATTCTGTTAATGTCTTCATTTAGAAGAGTATCAGTGTTTGAAACATGTCTAGAGATGTTTTATGTTAGAAAGTAATAGAGTCAGATGAGAGTGATTTGCAGAGTTGGCAGATTAGAATTTAATTGGTTTTGATTAGAATTTAATAGAATAGGCATGAGATGAATGAGTTAGGTCACATCATGGAAAGGTCAAGGGTTACAGATTTCTGACACACACACACACACCCCGATCTATGATGTGTGTTGGTCTGGTTTGGTCACGGCTCCGTTTCCCCATGTAGTGCTCTGCTCTCACACTGACGTTTCAATACTTCTGAAATACCCTATTTCTCCATATCTTCCCTGAAGGAATCACTGATCTGAAAACAATCTGGTAGGTAAAAGCAAGCAAGGGGTTCCAATACATAGCTTTCACTTGTATAGCCATGTCAGATCTGTGATCACAACGATGGTGGAGAAGAGGGAGGGTGTGTTTCTGAAGTGCTGTATAGGGTCTGCCTCCCAAATGAAACCCTATTCCCTATGTAGTGCACCCGTTTTGACCAGAGCCCATTGGTAGTGCACTAATAGAGTGCCATTTGGGATGCCGACAGGGGGTCTCTCTCAGACTAATCATGCTACCCGCTTACCCTTACACTCATTACTCCAATCACCAGCCTGAGTGGACTCTTAACAACAACATATGCCATTGTGCCGTTCTGTGAGGGGGGTAGGGCGGGGGTCATAGAGAGGTAGCCTACAGGCTTGAAATTAGTTGTCTGTCTGTCTGTGCCGCTGGGCTAGGCCCCTCCTAATATGCAATTATTGTTGCTCTTATTTGACACAGTTGTAGGCCTATATGTTGTTATGTTATACATTAAACATTAGAATATGATGTCTCTTTTATGCAGTCTATATAATATATTGCATTTGATGGTGGTTTTTATGTCACTTCTCTTGCCTATTATGATATTTATTAGTGGTTATTACATCGTTATGAAGTCTTTTAATATAAGCTACTCAGTAGACACTTTTTCCAAAGCAGTTTAGAGTGCAGTGAGTGCATACATATTTAAGTATGTGTAACCTATCCAGGACTATATTGATATTCTTTTCCCACACCCTTCTGTTCTTCCTCTCTGTTCTCCAGGTTGCTGTGCAGGGTGGAGGGGCCGTGGGGTCATTGCCACGGAGGCAGGGGACGTTGCAGTGCACACGAGGCTTCTCCCAGGAGGAGTACAGTGTTGCCGTGGACGAGGAGCTGAGAGAGGGACAAGCACTCCTCACTGGTACACACACACTCACACACAGACACAGACACACAGACACACGCCCTACTTCACCACAGGGTCTGGCGATTCAACCACTACATAAAACTCTGGGAGGGGATATTTTTTGGGAGTAACCTAACATTAAATGTTTTGGGAGTAGCTTCATATTATGTTTGGGTGATATTTGAGTGGTAATGTTTTTAGCTGCGGGACTGAAGGTTGGGTAATCAAATCAAATCAAATTTTATTTGTCACATGCACAGGTGTAGACCTTACCGTGGAATGCGTACTTACAAGCCCTTAACCAACAACGCAGTTTTAAGAATAATTAACTAAAGCAAAAAAAAAAAAAAGAGCAACAATAAAATAACAATAACGATGCTATATACAGGGGGTACCGGTACCGAATCAATGTGCGGGGGTACAGGTTAGTCAAGGTAATTGAGGTAATATGTGCATGTAGGTAGGGGTAAAGTGACTGCATAGATAATAAACAGTGAGTAGCAGCAGCGTTAAAAAGGGGGGGGTCAATGCAAATAGTCCAGGTAACCATTTGATTAGCTGTTCAGCAGTCTTATGGCTTGGGGGTAGAAGCTGTTAAGAATCCTTTTGGACCTAGACTTGGCACTCCGGTACCGCTTGCCGTGCAGTAGCTGAGAGAACAGTCTATGACTAGGGTGGCTGTAGTCTTTGGCAATTTTTAGGGCCTTCCTCTGACAACGCCTGGTATAGAGGTCCTGGATGGCAGGAAGCTTGGCCCCAGTTATGTACTGGGCCGTATGCATTACACTCTGTAGCGCCTTGCGGTCGGAGGCAGAGCAGTTGTCATACCATGCGGTGATGCAACCAGTCAGGATGCTCTCGATGGTGCAGCTGTATAACTTTTTGAGGATCTGAGGACCCATGCCAAATATTTTCAGTCTCCTGAGGGGGAATAGGCATTGTTGTGCCCTCTTCACAACTGTATTCGTGTGTTTGGACCATGATAGTTTGTTGGTTATATGGACACCAAGGAACTTGAAGCTCTCAACCTCCTCCACTACAGCCCCGTCGATGAGAATGGGGGCGTGCTCGGCTCTCCTTTTCCTGTAGTCCACGATCATCTCCTATGTCTTGATCACGTTGAGGGAGAGGTTGTTATCCTGGCACCACACTGCCAGGTCTCTGACCTCCTACCTATAGGCTGTCTCATCGTTGTCGGTGATCAGGCCTACCACCGTTGTGTCGTCGGCAAACTTAATGATGGTGTTGGAGTCGTGCTTGGCCACACAGTCATGAGTGAACAGGGAGTACAGGAGGGGACTGAGCACGCACCCCTGAGGGGCCCCCGTGTTGAGGATCAGCATGGCAGATGTGTTGTTGCCTACCCTTACCATCTGGGGGCGGCCTGTCAGGAAGTCCAGGATCCAGTTGCAGAGGGAGGTGTTTAGTCCCAGGGTCCTTAGCTTGAGCGAGCCACTGGTACTTCCTGCTTTAGTTTTTGTTTGTAAGTAGGAATCAGGAGGATAGAATTATGGTCAGATATGCCAAATGAAGGGCGAGGGAGAGCTGTGTATGCGTCTCAGCGTGTGGAGTAAAGTTTTTTCTTCTTCTTCTTCTGGTTGCAGATGTAACATGCTTGTAGAAATTAGGTAAAACGGATGTAAGTTTCCCTGCATTAAGCTCCACATCCACTAGGAGAGCCGCCTCTGGATGAGTATTTTCTTGTTGGCTTAGGGCCTTGTACAGCTCATTGAGTGCGGTCTTAGTGCCAGCATCGTTTTGTGGTGGTAAATAGACAGCTACGAAAAATATAGATGAAAACTCTCTAGGTAAATAGTGTGGTCTACAGCTTATCATGAGATACTCTACCTCAGGCGAGCAAAACCTCAAGACTTCCTTAATATTAGATTTCGCGCACCAACTGTTGTTTACAAATAGACACAGACCGCCACCCCTTGTCTTACCGGAGGCAGCTGTTCTGTCTTGCCGATCCACGGAAAACCCAGCCAACTGTATATTATCCATGTCGTCGTTCAGCCACGACTCGTGAAACATAAGATATTACCGTTTTTAATATCCCGTTGGTAAGTGTTGCAGTCAGTGGGTGGAGTATTCACTCTGCACTATGCAACAATATGGAGGAGTTTTTCATTACGATCACTTAGGGAGGTGGAGGATTAGGTGAGTATTAGGGGGTAGACGTGAGGGTTCGGGGCAGGGGGGTGGAAGGGGCTGAAACCATCTGCCTCGTCACACAGACAGTGGGTGCTCCCCCACACACTCACTCGCACACGCACACTCCACACACAAATGAAACACTGTGTGATAAATTATATTGATCTTGTCAGCCTGTATCCATCCTCTGATCAATTACCTTTGTGTGTGTACAGACAGGGTGACCCGCCCAGGGTCTCACTATTATATGTGTGTGTGTGTGTTGTTGATACTAGTGCCAGAGGCATACAGAGGCAGACCTAGTTGTGAGTCTGTGTGTGTTCAGGATGGTTAATTCAGAGTTTATTGTGCTACCTGTCCTGTCGTAGTCTCTAGTCTGTTGGCTATTTATTTTATTTACTTTTCATTGGCTCCTGTGAAACTGTGACTTGTGATCCGACTTCTTTAAGCGAGTGTTCTGACAGGGTGCCATGGTAAAACACAGAGAGGGAGGGAGAGAGAGAGAGGGAGGAGGGAGAGAGGGGAAGGAAAGCGAGAGAGACGTGTGTGTGTTTTACGACGTCACCTGTGCTAAATAACCTTTTGATTGTCCTGCTGATTCATTTAGTCTGTTCTTTGTATCAGGAGATTAGCCATTAGGTTGTGTATATACACACACACATGAACACACACACACCAGGAGGACACATTATTAGTTTGGTTTTAGTTTGAAAGGCCAAAGTCCGAATTGGTGTTTTGATTGAAACCACCATTGTTAGCAGCATCAATCTAGTACGACCATGGTTCTCTTTCTCTCAGAGGCCCTGACTGTATCCCAAATGGCACCCTACTCTGTACATGGGGCCCATAGGGCTCTGGTCAAAAGTAGTGCACTATGTAAGGAATAGGGTGCCATTTGGGACATAACCATGAGACAGATGGCACAGCCTGGAGATAAATTCTTCCTGTTTCCTGCCTCGTTATTTTCTCTTGCAGCAAGTCATGGAAACCCTTTGATATTGTTATGTGTGAATATTAACAGGCTGGTCCCAAAATGGCTCTCTGGTCAAAAAAAGGGGCTCTGGTCAAAAGAGTGTCATTAGTGGCACAGCCCAACACTTGGTTTAGTGATGGAGAAACTGTGTCAACCAATCACAGGGAGTTTACATAGAGAGGAGAGGGTGGAGGCACCCTGTATCTGTTTCAGTAGGGAAAAGGCTTTCAACAGTTATGTCACGGGGTGGTGTGTGTGTGTGGTTCTGGATGCACCCAGTGTACCAGAACAGGACAACACTCACCTCAACAGACTGAGAGACAGGATAACATGGCAGAAGAGTGTTTGACCATGCCTCTGGCTGAGTGTGTGTATTGAGTGTAGGTGTAAGTGCATGTGTGTGTTACATACATTATATTGTAGCATGTTTAAAAACAGGAGAACATGACGGAAGGAACAACACACAGTGCACTGTAAACCCCAATGTGCTGTCATTACTCAAAACTATATATGAGTACAGTTACTTAAAGTGATTTTGTAGTCATTACTCAAACCGATAGTCATTGAGTCACTGTGACGCCCCCAATAAGCCAAGCCTCCAATATAATTTCCCAGTGTGCCTTGCCTTTTCGTGTGAATTGTAGAGTTGCCACCCATGACTGTATTAGTTTGTGACAGAGACATGGTTGTTGAATTAGGTTATTTTCAGTCCTGTCAAGTGAGTTTCTAGGTGAATGTTATTATTGTGGGTGAAGTCTTTATGACAATACATATCTAATATGGCCTTATTTTGAGCCTTGAAGCTGGTGGTTTACCTGCCACGTCAGTCCTGCAAGTAGACTGCAGAAGTCTAGTAACTTCTACAAAACTCCAAGATTTTAATAAAAAATCCTGGTTGAAGGGTTTCCATGAATCTTCAAACCGGTATTTCTAGGAAAACCTGGGAAATGTATCAGACTTTTGCAACCCTACCTGCAAGTCACATTATGCTGGCTTGCAAAGTGATGTGTAATTGCTATTGGAATCCAGCCAGAGCTAAGATAGTAAGATAGCCAACAGTTTAAATGTTTATTCAACTGCAACCTGCATTCATAATGATTGCAAGGGCTAGAAACAGTGAGAGGAGACTAACTAAGCCATTTAAACTGGAACAACCATTTCACTAATGGGTGCAAAAAAGCAAACTAAATGATTGGATTAGTTTAGAAAAATGTATGTTATTCATCTTTGTGTAGCATTAATCACTCAATCACTCAATGTACATGCAAAAACACAAATATGAAAAACTATTCCCCAAAAGATCAACCTTCAGTAGAGCATGCTGGGAAGAAAAATGTATTTGTTATCGTAACTTTTAAAAATGTAGTTGATGTGACTTCTCATTTCTTTTTCAGTCAGTACCACATAAACATTTACATTAGTTTAACTTTTCATTGACTTTGAGTTCAACTTACTATAAGTATTTGTGTTAATGCCTTGGGGTTTACAGTGTGAGACAGAGACTAACAGACAAACAGACAGCAGGACAGACAGAGTCACATACAGGAAGGCCTTCATCATACGGACAGGGACAGAGAGAGACAAACATAGACAGAGGAACAGACAGAGTGACAGACGCACGCACACACACACACACACACACACACACACACACACACACACACACACACACACACACACACACACACACACACACACACACACAGACACAAAGAGAGAGAGACTGAGAGAGACAGACAAATATAGAGAGAGAGTGACAGAGACAGACAGACAAATAGAGGGCCATAGACAGACTGCCCTGGGGTACAGACGGCTGGAGGCTTAGTTAATTATTTAATTGGAGCAGGAGGAAGAGAGTCAATTATTAATGACGGGATGGAGAGGAGCCATAATTAAAATCAGAAGGAGGGGGATGGAGGGCGGGATAGATGGATAAAAAGGTATTGGGGTGGAGAGAGGAGCTAGGGTGTAGTAGAGGTTAGGTAAGGGAGAAAGAGTGGAGTTAGGAGAGATAACACTAAAAGGATGGAAAGAGAGGGATGTGCATCAGGGATGGGGGTGGAGGAAAGTTCATAGGTGCTCCATATATGGGCCACATCCTACGGTCTTTGTATCCACGTCTTCCTGTGATTCTCTGTGGTTGTTGCTTCTAGTGGTGATCTGGCATTCCTGGCTGGTGAATAGGTTATATCTCTAGTTTGCTGACCCATGATGATCACTGCTGCCTCATAGGCTGGACTCTCGTTCTCAGCCTGACCTAACCATTAGCTGATTGAGCTGTCTGTATAGGTTATGGGGCCTGAATTGGAGGATTGGCTCTCCTGTTGGTTCAGCGTGTTTGTTTGGGCATGGTGGTCAGCCAGTGGTCACTCTCTGGTCAATGCTGACTTTCTCTGAACCTTTCTCTGTATGGGGAAGCAGAATCATTTGACCACAACACTCTTTAGAAATAGGGAGTTTTGGGGCTGTTTTTGGAGTCATTGTGGAGATGAATGTTTGATATGTGATCATGACTGTCATTGTGTTTGTGTATTTATGGTCACCCTGGTGACAGAGACTAGGGGTGTGGAGTGGTGGTAGGCTGACTCGAACCCTGCTCATCCTTCCCGGTAATGGAGGAGTGTGTGTGAGAGAGAGAGAGAGCGAAAGAGAGAGAGAGAGAGAGATAGATAGAGAGACAAAGAGAGTGAAAGAGTGAGAGAGAGGGATTGTATCACGGTCAGCTAGTGGTCACTAGGCAGTATGTTGTGCAGTGGCATCATGTCAATTCATTCACACACGCATGTAAATTCCACACACAACTGCACTGCCTGTTGGGAAGCAGAAGACACCGATTTTATTCATGCTTGACCTCACTATCTGCCTTCTCTCTGTTCTCTATTTCCTCTCTCTCTGCTCTCCCTCTTTTCTCTGTGTGGGAGATTGTCCCAGTTACACTCAACCCCATACGTCACTGTCTCTGTCTCAGTGGCGTAGCACAGTTTCGTGGGGCCCCCCCGCAAGGTCCATACATTTTGCAGTTTAAAGCAAAATTATAGATTTTTTTATGGCTTATGACGTGTTCATATGCTATTTGGGGGGCCCGACTTCCAGGGGGAACCCAAAGCTTGGGGGGGTCCACCCGCCTTGCGTGGGCTGCTGGGGTGTGTGCTACGCCAGTGCTCTGTCTGCTGCATATTTTGGGACTGGAGACAGAGAGCTCTATCTCTTTTTATTCTCTCTCTCTCTTCCTCTCTAATCTCTCTGTTTCTGTTTCTGTCTACTCCTTTTCTCTCTCTCTCTCTCTCTCTCTCTCTCTCTCTCTCTCTCTCTCTCTCTCTCTCTCTCTCTCTCTCTCTCTCTGTCTCTCTCTCTGTCTCTACCCCCTCTCTATTTAACTTTATCTCTCTTACCTCCCCCATGTCCCTCCACCCCCTCTCTCTCTCTGTGAGAGAATGGAGTTGTATGTATCTGAGGTATAGTGTGTGACACGTGTTAGCCTGTTAGCGTGTGTATAAGGAAGTGCTAGCGCAGGTCTTCAGGGGAACTAGCTAACAGAGGAGGGAGGGGCTACTGTCAAACACAATCACTCCACATGTCTGATTAGTGGACTCGACCATCAGCGATCAACCAAAACACCTCCCTCTTTTCTCCCCTCTATCCCTCCATATTTTCCCCTCTCTCCTTTGAGACTGCTTCCTAGTAGATCAACAGCCGTCAACCTAAAACCCTTGATTTTCTTCTCCATCCCGTCATATACTTTCTCCTCTTTATATGTTTTCCTCTGAGACTGCTCCGTGCTCTTTCCCTGCCCTGGGCGGTTTCTGTTTTGAGGTATAATCACAGCAGTTGGTTTGTCAGTGGTTGGACTGCACTCGAGTGACAGGGAGGTCACAGTGGTCTTTTCACGGTCAGTGAGAGTTGATCTGAGTGCAGGAGACATTTAGTGACCGCAGAGCTACCACAGCGCAGAGCCAGATACAGTTCACCGTTCACCATGAACTCTACTCAAAGTACCGTGCACAACAACCAGGCAGAGAGGCTGTGTGTGTGTGTGTTTGTGTGTGCGTGCGTGTGTGAGCGTGTGTGCGTGTGTAAGAGGGGTTTAGCCTTTTGACTGGGTCTGGTTCTGATTAGATGTCTGTGTGTGTGTCCGACTTACTGAGAAACACCAGCCATGCCATGCAGACCTCTACAAGTATCTAAGGAATGCCAGTCAGGGGGAGTGAGGATCAGGAGTTTGGCTCGTTGGTGCACTATGATGACCCTGCATGTTTCTGTGTCTGTGTGTTTGTCTGTTTCTGTTTCTGCGTCTTCGTTTTCATGTTCATAGTCCTCTGTCTTTCTCTCTTCCTGTTTTTTCCTCCCATCCTCCTTACCTCCTTTTTTGGATAGATAGAGGAGGGATGTTGAATTTCTCACCTGCGTCCTAGAGGATCATGCATGTTTGTGTGGGTGCATGCATACGTGTGTATGTGCGTCTGTTTGTGTGTTGAGTGTGTGCCTTTGCGAGCACTGGTGTGTGTTAATCATCAGTTGAAATCAGTGTTTTGAAAGCCTCTCCTCCGTGTGGTACTACTATCAGATACACAGTGCAGCTATTGTTGAATGGGTCTGTTCGTCCGTCCGTCTGTCCGTCCGTCCGTCTGTCTGTCTGTCTGTCCACTTGTTAAGCCTCTGAGTATCTGTCCTTATCCTTATTTAAACTCCTAATGTGAGTGACGGACCCTCTGAAGGTTGTGTGTTTGAGAGGGAGAGAGAGAGAGAAAGAATATGAGGGAATTTCCACTCACTGTTTTCCAAAAGTGCAGGAAAACAGTGAGCGAACATTGCTCTTTTCTCTATGTATTCGATTACATTTTCAGTGTGAACCGGAGTGACTTGACACAACGCTGGCCAAACAAGATGTAGCTACAAACAAAACAGAGTTAAATAGTTCCAGTCTGCTGTAAATTGTTCATCCATGTATACGGGTAAGAGTCTAGCTACATTTTCAGATATTATACATTTGTAATGTCAGAAAGTCGTTTTCATTGCAAGTTAAAGCGTACTGTTAGCTAGCTAGCAAACATTAGCTTGCTGGCTCGCTAGTTAACATTACGTGTATGATCTGTGTAGAAATATTATTTGAATCAGAAACCATTTGCATTGCTAGTTATAGCCTAATGTTAGCTAGCTAATATTGAACCTAGTTGGTTAGCTCTTTAGCTACCTGCAGATTGTTTGTATTGGTAGTAGTATGAGTTGGGATTATGCCGGTTCATTGTTTAGCTAGCTGGCTACATGTCTTAACAAAATACTCCACTTCGCCAAATGATTACATGACCCATCAAGTTAGCCAGGTGTGTGTGGGGATGATTACAGCCATCTATTATATTTCATGAACATGTGTACATGTCTAGACAATAGTGACCCATCCACTTAGCTAGATGTGGCTGAGGGGTGGTTATAGCATTTCCTTCATATGACCCATCAATTTAGACAAGAGTGTCGGGTAAGCATCAACTAATAATTATAAAATATTTTTATATGGACACTTTCTGTACCGTTTACACATTCTGTATCCTGTGCATGTGGCAAATACACTTAGATTTTATTTGATATATTGTCTGTTTACCAGAGACGGTAATGTGAAGAACAACATGACCTGCACCAAAATCAGATCAGGATATAGTCCAAGGACTAGATAAGTTTATTTTTACCTGGAGTTTTCCTTATTGTAGGCTACTACTTTTACCACTTTTAGTCTGAAAATCTTAGGTTCTTCACTAAACTAAACTAGCACATGGCCTCACGTGAATCCTTAAAGAGATGGGTGGGGCTAAGGCTTAAAAGGGTGTGAACGATGCTGAATGGGTGTAGACAAAGAAGAGCTCTCCAGTAGGTACCAAAACAAAGGGCCATTTTCTCAAAAGTGGGTTACAAGTTTATCAACTTTCAAAGCAGAAATACTTTCCCATTGTTCCTCAACTGCAGTGTATGATATACAATTTTCTAGCTCTGAGTCTCCACTTTTATCCAATGTAAAAAAAAAAAAAAAAAAAAAAAAACATTTAAAATGTTGCTACATAAGACCAAATCAATGCGGTCGGTCACACATTGTAGTTTATTTGGCAGAAAGATTTGACTGATAAGGACAGATATGTAGTCGGACTATTACTGACAGATAAAAACAGATATTATCCCTTTATTATTGTCAAGTGCAGATGCAGCTGTTTTGGTGGGTAGGGAATCCTCTCAGGATGCATGCTTTTCAGTAATAATGTGATTTACTGTGTGGTGGGCATGTGTGGTGTCTGTTCTCCTCCCTAGCTGGTAAACATAGAGAGCTGA